>NC_056726.1:1537306016-1537501016 GCF_019279795.1 Protopterus annectens
TAACATTATGAGAGCATTATTTCAAAAGTGTCCCTATAGTTGGGCCTTTATCCCACCATTATGTATGGCTTTGTCCAGATTTCTTGCTCTACGAAGTTGAGAGGTATGTGACTAGCATTTAGCTGCATGGCCTTTCATTTGCATTTTGTTGACTGTATTATGTTGGTAGTATGGACTCCATGACATTTCCTACAATGGCACTATGGGTGAGCCATGGGCCTTTGCCAGAGGCCTGTAGGCCATGTGAGACTGATGCAGGCCATCTGTAGCAAGGCAGTACGTTCTGTCACTCATATGTTTTCAGGCTGCCAGGCAGTGGATCCCCCTGGGGTGACAATGGTAAGTGAGTCAGGTGTTACTGACAATCTCTTTCTGTTCGTATTGATTCATCACTCTGGGTGACAGCAGGATGCTGCTTATGGCTAGGGACATACCTGCATGGGATACATATTCAGCGCGCTGCATCATGTCTGTCTTTCTATAGTTTATGAGGTACTTCTGACATCATTCACACTGCCACAGACCAGGCTAGTGTCATACTTGTACCTGTTGGGTGATTCAAGTGCATGTGTGATATGGCAGATTATGGCATCTGTCAAACAAGTAATCATGACTTTCTCCTTATCCTGCCTGGTGTGTGGCACATCTGTGTGTCTCACAGTGAAGTCTTCTATGAGTAATTTGTTATGTGTATGGTAAGGCCTTAGTGTTTGCAGGACCCTGAGTATGTATTTTCTGTGGTGTGTAGGTTTGAGAAGTTCTCATATGTTTTTGCCTCTGAGGTGTCCTTTACTTGGGGTTTGATTTGTTGTGGACCTCCACTTATGTGGGTGATTGTTGTGTATTTGCAGGTGATGCTTACTGACTCTATAGACTGCAGGGCACCTATGTTACTGCAAAATGTGCTCTGGTGTGCACATTCTCCCTTTGTCTGGCCAGTGGTTCCCCTCCCCCATCTGTGTGTCTCTTTATCCTTTTGTAGTCTAGTCACAGGCTTTGCTCACAGTGGCTGCTGTTATGTATTTGTAATTCTGGTGTGTGCATGGTAAATGCCGTAGCATCACACACAAGGTTATGGACTACACACCTCTGAGTATACCTATTTGGCAGGTTGTCCATCATTGCACCACTACATCTGTGGAGGTCCTCAGTTTGTGTTACTATGTTATTATGTGGCTACATGTTGGCCTAGCTGTCAAACTGTCACTGACTCTGACATCTGGACAGGCCCACATATGACAGTCAGACGAAGGCCCACACATGGGGACAGGGTGTTGATACTGTTCTGCCATACATAGACAGTTGGGGGACCAGTTTGTTACTTGCTTGCTTTCTGTTATGGGTGTGACTTCTGGTTCTCCACTGTCTGCCATTGTTGTTTTGATATGACCTTTTCTTGTTCTGAAGTATGAAGTATGAAGTATGAAAATAATTTGCAAGTGAATGCAATGTTAGGACAAGCAGAACAGATATGCAAGGTATACTTCTGCTCTTTCTGTGACAACTTGCCATTCCATAGGTATGGCTGTTGGGCAGTGACATGTTGTCAGTGCTGACAGAGTAAGGTGGCAGCCTTTTATGACCTGCCAGTACACTGACCTTCAGGTACTTGCTATGCTACTAGACACCATACCTTTCTATGTATGAGAGCCAGACATCTGGAAAAAGCCATAAGTAATTAGGTGACAAAAGCCTAAATATAGGGACCTTTTTAACTACTGGCCTTACAAACCTAGAAGGGTGATACAATAACAGATTTTGCATTAGCATGGTTTTTCTATAGGGTATAAAGTCTGAGACATTACAAGCCGTCATTATTTTCTGACTTTAGACTTTCATGGTTTGCCATTGATTTGTCACACAACCACAATTTCATTGTCACAATTTGTGGGCCTTTGCCAGACATTCCTTTATGGTTTTCTATGGCTGACTTGCTGGGTGAGTCTGAGGAGTGAGTATGGGATCCCCACATTGACACCCACCCATGCATGTGACCTATGAACCCCCTTAGTTGCCTCCCCCCGCATATACTGCAGTGGGATTTGTCACCTTGGATAGTACCGCATAGTGTGGGGAAGCCAGTATTGGGCAGACATTTCCTGGTGTCCCACATAGCTGTCATTTGTCTGCTGCTACCCCAGTAGGCCACCCCATTAACTTGCATGCATACAGTGATACCATAGATATGCTACCAGAACATACTACTCCATTCATTCATTGTTTAGAAGACTGACTTACCTTGTGCCTGTGACAGTTGTGGGGATGGTGGGTGAGGGCTGACTCTGTCAGATGCATGTAGTACATTGTCTATACAGGGTAAACCTACAGGTAGTGTGATGTATGTGGCATCCATTTTACTGTGTGTGTGTGTGTGTGTGTGTGTGTGTGTGTGTGTGTGTGTGTGTGTGTATGTGTGTGAGTCAGAGAGAGGTGTCAGTCCCTGTGTCCCTATAGTGTCAGTGTGTGTGCTATGCATTGCCTCTTTGCCAAGGCCTGGGCATACTAGGCATTCCTCCATCTGCCTACAGGAGCAGGCTCAGGGACTTCCTCGTCTGAGTCCCTCTGTGCCTGTGGGGACCTTGGCAATGATGGAGGACTGTGTGGCCCTTCCCCATGCTTTTCCAGCTGCAGCTGTTTCTCCAGGATCATATTGTGTAGCATGGCACATACTATGAACATGTGTAGACATGTGGCTGGAGAGCACTGCAAGGCTCCACCAGATATGTCAAGGCAGCAGAACTGTGACTTGAGCATCCCAAACACATGGTCTATAATGATCCTGGTTTGTGCGTGTGCCTCATTATGGTGTTCTTGATTGGGTGTGTGTGCATTTCTGATGAGTGTCATCATCCACGGCTCCAGTCCATAATGAGCATCCCTCACCAGATGGCCCTACTGGTACAGCTGTGATGAATGACAGATGTGGGAGTCATGATAGCTTCCAGGGCTGTCAGCACACACATTCATGATAATGCCATGGGAATTGCACATGACCTGGCAGTTAATGGATTAAAACCTTATTTAGACCCTACCCTGTTCACTGGGTGGTGCTTTGATGTGGATGTGCGTGCAGTCTATCACAACCAGCACCTCTAGGTAGTCTGCTACATGGTGGAAGAGGTGTATAGTGGTGGTCCTCTCCTCATGGGTGTTGGGGAAGTAAATGTGCTCACCGGCATATGGTAGCATAGCATCCAGGAACTAGTGGAGTACCTCTGGATGCAGATGCCTGTGAGACCCCCATCATGTCCCCAGTTAGTCTTTGGAAAGTACCTGTAGCTAGTATTCTTAATGTTACTCATACCTTGGTATCCACTGAGATGGGCTCCCCTCTGTTGGCTCTAGGTCTGAGTTGAGGCTGGCCCAGCTCAATGATTTGCTGAAATATGTCTCTGTCCACTCTGTAGCACTTTACTATCTCCAGATCATGTAGCCCCTGGTAGGTTACCCTGGATCTGAACACTCTTCTCCTCCTCCTCAGTCTGGACCGGTTGTCAGCATTATCCTTCTCACTGCCCTCAGCCTCTAGCACATAATGATTCATAAGTAGGTTCATAGGTAGGTACTAGGCTATTGGCCCTAGGGCCTATATAAGCCTAGCCAAAAAATGTACCCTGGCTTTCGCCACCCAAGAAAATTATTTTCCTGTGCCCCTGTCGAGCAGAGCCACAGAAGTGATCCCTGGGGTGAATTTCCCATTCCCCATCCAATCATCAAGATTTTTCTTGAAGAGTGCTAATGAGGAGCTCTGCTTGACAAAGATAGGTAGTCTGTTCCAGAGTATGGGAAGTCTCTGGGACAGGAATATATCCCTCCAGCATGTTCTGTTTATTGTGGTGACAAGGTTTAGGTCCCTAGAGCATGAAGCTCGGAGGGATTGGGATTTCTTTAAGTGGAACATGTCCAACAGCTCTGGGTTTGACATAGCTTTGTATGTTAGGCAGAGATCGCCCCTGAGTAGGCGATATGTGATGGAGTAAAGCTGTAGTTTTTTGAGACGGTCTGCGTAGGGCATCTGTTTGAGGCCAGTAATCCTTTTTGTGAGGTATTTCTGTGGTCTTTCCAGTTGTTGTAGATGTCTTGTGAGGTACATACCAAAAGGGGCATTGTACTCTATAATGGGTCTAATGAGTGATGAGTAGAGGGGAACAATGACCTCTTTTTTTCTGGATGAGAATCCTTTTGTGATGAGATGAGCCACGTAGAAGGATTTCCTGACCAATGTGGCAATGTGATTATCAAAGGAGAGACATATATATATATATATATATATATATATATATATATATATATATATAAATATATATATATATATATATCTATATATATATATATATATATATATATATATATATATATATATATATATATACATATTGGCAGGTCCTAACATTTGTTTTTGTTATAATTCCCCCTCATGCGTATACCAGTGGTGCATGGTTTGTGGGAAAATCAGACTGAAAGGTGTTTGCACAGTTTATACTGTTGTGCTGCAGATGCCTGTATGACTGGCTGGCTATGATACATTCCACCTGCTTTCTATTTTATTTGTACTTGATTGCTTTTATTTTGCTATTTGTCTTTGTTTTTTCTTTTTTCCCTTCCCATTTCCACCCCTTTCAAGCCCCGAGGCATGCTGCACAAACACTGTGCCCAAATATAAACAGTCCTGCTATTTACATTTTTTTTTTGTTTGTTTTCTTTTGTTTTGTTTTAGACCCAGTGTGCACCGTGCAAACCTGTTTAGCTAAAGTAAACACTTTGCGGTAGAAATGGCCCTCCCCTGGATGCAAACAAGCTCTTCATTTCATGTAATAAGTCAATACAGCCTCAGACATATCCCCTTGCTTAGCTCTGCTTAGCTAAGCTCAAATGGGAGCTGTGGAGCTCCAATGTGCTTAAACCAAGCATTACATACCCCCTTTTCATGTCAGCTGCTTCTCCTGCTTACACCACTACTTTATAGCTCCTATACGGTTAGGTGCAGCCAAAGAATGGTCTGGCCCCTGGTTATACCACTACACCATGGCCTTTCTCCTTAGCAACCAGTTTTACCTGTTATGGTTTTGATTCTGCATGTCATAGACCATAATGGCAAAATGCAGATTTCACTTAAAATTGCCTTTTCACATTTTTTTTTTCGGCATGATCCAGTTTGCGTACAGCTGCCCTATGCCTAACCATCCAAAATCAGCCAAAAAAAAAAATATTTTTATAATTTGCAACACCTTTCCATGCCAATGGCCATATATCTGGTGATTAGCATGCCAAAGGAGTATAATACATGCTTTACATCAGCTGTCGTGCCTCCATTTTGATTTTTGCAGAAATGTATTCAGCTAGTAGCCAAATACATTTCTGCACATTGCACTGTTCTTGCACGGATCCCTGCCTGCTTACTGAATTGCTAATTCACCTCACTTGCATGGTTTTCACCAGCAAATGAGGTAATTAGCATTATTCAGTGGTGTCCGTGCAAGAATAGTGTTTGGTTTGCAGGCTTGTGCACACCCCCATCCTTGTTTACTGGATCGCTCAGTGGCCATAGTTCATGCAGGAGCTGCTGCACTATTCCTGCATGGAGAAAAAGAGTTACTGAATCCTGAGGTCTATCTTGAGACTAAGTTCGTGCAAGGCAAATAAAATTAGGTCCCTAATGATCTCAGAACACACACACATGTATGCATGTAAGCAAACGCACACACACTCGCGCAAGTGTACTTATAGAAGGCATGTGAGTTTCAAAATTTCCAGTTCACTTGAGTGTGTCTTTAGGATGTGTGAGGAAACTGGATTTAAAAAAATATCAAACAAAAAACCAAAACAAAACAAAACACGTAGACATAAGGAGGACACACAGACTTCACACAAAAGCCACCGTATCTGAGAACCAAACTAGGAAATAGTAACACTAACCTTTGCACCACTGTTACGAAAACTACCTAATGAAGAACCTTACTCTGAAGAATATCTGAATCATGATATTACTGCTTTTTTAGGAATGCTAAAGTGCTAATATAATTTCAACCACTTTTAAATAATAGCTTGAAGAATAGATAAACTCTTTTCTTGTGCTGCAGAAGTTCAGTAGACGTAGGTGCTTATCCTTCTTTCTGACTGCCTTTGACCAACATGCAGTAATATGATAAACTGAAATATCCAGAATCATTTCTATCTTTGTAGCTTCATTCCAACAACACTTACATGTCGTCACAGAGACCAATGGAAAAACATAACTCTGCAGAGCAGGAAGGAAAATTTCCCTAGCATCCTGGTCAGGTTGTCCTGATATATACAGATATATGTGTATCCTGCAGCTGGCCATCAGTGGACCCTAGTGCCTATCCTTGATCTTAAGGGGTAGTACCAACAACAAGACCAAGGCAGCTTGGGCCTGGATCATACTGCACTCAGGAGTGTTTTTTTCTCAGAAAAGTGCTCCCACCCTGAATGCATGCTCAGTAAATCCCTGTAGGCTGGACAGTGCATACAATGGACAGATTGTGCAGATCTGCTCTTTACAACTGTAAAGGGATGATGTCCACAAGCTGACATGCCCACTCTCAGGAAACATTCCTCAGAGGTTTCTCCAGCCACTGACAGAGAAATCTAATCACATTGTGTGCTCTGTGCATACAACCCTCCCTCCTTCCCCCAGGACTGGTAAGCCTATCCACCCCACAATCTGAAACCCTGTGACCTGGCCATCACTGAGGGCTTTATTTCTCTACAACACAATTTTGGCTTAGGTTTCCCTAGTATATATGAATATTATGTCTACTGGACCATTCTGAGCTACAAAGAGTAAATATATATATATATATATATATATATATATATATATATATATATATATATATATATATATATATATTTGCTAGGAAAGAAATTTGGCAGTATGTGGGTGAAGTGTTCATTATCTTTTGTTGAGGTGTGTATGATTATATTTCTGAATATACATGCATTTAAGAAGCACATTAATTATAAAATTCATTTTCCATACAGATACACAGCACATTTTGAAATGGATTCAAAACATTTGGGTAAGAGTAAAAGTTTTATACCAGCTTCCATTTTATTCATTCTTTTTTGTTCTCTATATTTGCAGATTGATTTGATTTTTTTTTCATTTTTCTTAGCTGTCTTTTAACTGCCTTTTGGCAACAGATAATTCTAATCCCTTTTGTTTTGCAGCTTTAACCTTTTTGCATCATTCATTTCTCCTTGCTTTGGATAATGCTTTTCCCATTTTATTTGGATTGATTTGCATGTAACGGTTCAGTTCACTGTATAGCAAAATAAATTCCTTCATTGTTTATCAAGCATACATAATACAGTTAAATCCAGCAGACAAATTGTCTCTCTTTAAGAGGATTGCCTAAATGTTACTAGAATTTCATGGGATTTCATTTGCATGTATTTTGTATGGCTTTACTCTTTTATTATTATTATTATTATTATTTTTTTTTAATGTTTGGTTTGTTCCCATTTACTAGTAGCAGGAACAGGTAAAAGATTAAAAAGATAATAGTTTCTTTCTGTTGTTTTCATTTACTGCTACTTATACCCAGCTTTACAAGCTACATAGCTGTCACTTAACCTTATAGAACAGCCATGTTCAAGCATTTGTTGTGATTCAGAGGCAATTATATTAAAGATTTTTTTAACATTAATAACAAAAGTCTTCCAGTTATCATCACACTAGCAACTAGTATGTAGTTTTACTTACCATGTGCCCTTTGTTTGTTATACTAAACATTAAATAATTATACTGCTGAAGCCTCGTCTGTGCTATTAATTTAATCAGCTGAGTGTGGCTAACAATATGGACAAAAAAACAAAGTTTTTCTTCTCAAATTGTCATTCCCCGGGATTCATGAAGTTTGCGCCAGGCGCAGGCGTAGCATTGGCGGAATAACGCCAAATATGGCCGTCAAGCGATTCAGGTACGATCCAATTCCACGTGCACTACCAGCATACGCCAGAACTGCGCAGCCCTTGGCATAGGTATGCTAATCACCCCATGCGCAGTGTCGCACCATGCAAATGAAGGCAGATAGCAATTCATGAAGTGGTGCAGGCGTAGCGTAAGCCCACAGAAATGTAAACCAAAAAACACGGTTTACATTTTCCCAAACAGAACATCGGAGCTATGGAAGAGGACCAGACTCATGTATTACAAAGTTAACATATGCCAATGGCTAAATACACAGCCAATGGCATAAGAAAATATGCACAACACCTAAAAAAACAACATTTAATGTCATGTCCACAGTAACGCACAGTACAACCGCAGGGCATTTGTGCGCAAACAGGAACATAAAGAAATTATATAAAAATGTCATAAAATTGCAATGTAATCCAAATCAGGTTTACACCATAATACGCAATGGCAGGCATGGAACACCACAACCAAGGTGCAAGGGTTGCTAAGGGCCTGCGACAGTGTTCGGTGCGGTAACTATGAATTAGTAGTCAATGCCATGCAAATGAGGCAGGTAATACTGAATCGCAAACGTCCCACTGGATGAAGGTTATACCATACGGCGCAGCGCTATAACACCGAGGAGTGGCTCAGAGGAGATACATGACATCAGCAGAGGGGTGTGCCACCATAGCAGTAAGCACATTGGAGCAATGCAAATCTGGCCTGGCCGTTGCTAAGCAAAGCTGCCGGACAGGGGTGGGGAGGAAGGTATAGAATTGTTTAGCTGAGAGCACACATGGTGCCCGAAAGAGAATGTGTAAGGGGATGAAAATGTGCCTGAAACCCGGTAAGCAGATGCACGCGCCACGAACAATAGCACAAACAGGAAGGTCAGGGGAAGAAAAGAAGGAAATGCCAAAGTAGGGTAATTGGAGTACTAATGAGCAATTAACACCAATCACCTCACGGCTGCCAGTCGACGGCAGCTGACAAGTCTGCTCGCAGAAACCTGTAAAACAGGATAGGGGAGGCATTAGAATGCAAAGAAAGGAGGGGAGGCATTGGATTGCAAAGATAGGAGATCTGTCATAGCAGAGCAAAGCAAACCGACAGTAGACTGGCAATAGCACACATTACGCAAGATAAGCCAGGTCTAGGAAAGTACAAATGAAAGCAGGCTGCTGGATGCATGCCAGAAAATGGTAGGTGGAACATGCAGAAATTTAAAGGGAAAGTCAAGAGGTAATCCACGGCAGCCAAATGTAATTCAACACCAAATGCACCACAATAGTAGTTCCAGCAGTAAAACACATAAGATACCCTGTAGCTACGATCGTACATATACACCCTATGACATCATCGGTGTTCACAGCACAATAGTATAAAGTGTGAAAGCACCCTACACACACCTGTGTATTCCCAAACACTGCACCATAGGTGTAAACACACGGGGAACTTTTAAAACGTACATGTTGGGAGCTGCCATAGCTGTGATTCATCAGCAGGTGTTAGAGACTGATGGTGTTGTGGAGGATAATGCCGACAACCACCGCAGGCCCCGGAGGAGGAGAAGAGTGTTCAGACCAAGGGTAACCTACCAGGGGCTACATGATCTGGACATAGTAGAGCGTTACAGGGTGGACAGGGACATCTTACAGCAAATAGTGGAGCTGTGCCTGCCACGCCTGAGAACCAGAAACAACAGAGGGGAACCCATCCCAGTGGACACGAAGGTATGTGTAAGCTTGCAAATACTAGCCACAGGTACCTTTCAAAGGCCAACTGGAGATATAATGGGGATCTCACAGGCATCAGCATCCAGGGTACTACACCAGTTCCTGGATGCCATGTTACCACATGCCAATGAGCATATATACTTCCCCCAAACTCAGGAGGAGTTGGCCAGCAATATGCGTCACTTCTACCATGTGGCACACTACCCGGAGGTACTGGGTGCGATAGACTGCACACACATACAAATCAAGTCACCACCCGGTGAGCATGGTAGGTGCTACATAAACCACAAGGGATTGCACTCCATCAACTGCCAGGTCATGTGCAATGCCCAGGGCATTATCATGGATGTGTGTGCTGGCAGCCCTGGAAGTTACCATGACTCCCATATCTGGCATTTCTCACAGCTGTATCAGGTATTTGTCAGGGGGGGCATCCCACATGGCCACCTTGTGGGGAATGCTGGCTATGTACTGGAGCCGTGGATTATTTATTTATTTATTTTACATTTGTTAACCGGGCTAGTCTGGCTGGATACATGTCCATTTTCAGCAGAGGCCCGAGGAGAAAAGCTCCACTATAATACTATACTTTTACAGTTTAAAAAGATACAATTAGTAAAAATAGTAAAAATAACAATAACAATCAATCAAACAGTAAACACAAGCAAAGTACTGACAAAAGAAAAGTAAAGTCAAATAGAATGTACAGTATTGCCGGGCTTGTGTGGCTTGATACATGTATATTTTCTACAGAGGGTTGAGGTGGAAAGCTCAGTTATCATACTAGAGACTATACAATTTAACAGAAACACTAGAACAGAAGAGAATCAAACTTTGGGTCAAAGCAAGATACAATTAAGTATACCGAGTTAGTTGAGAGAGCAGGTAGTGTATAAGTTATCAGTCAGGATTTGTGCAAGGGCATAGCCAGTGATTTTGTAAATGATTTCTAATCTGTTTTTTGAAAAGGTAACACGAGGCTAGGGAGGTCAGTCCAGTGGGAAGTTTGTTCCAATGTGATCCGATAGTGTTTGCAAATAAGGAGTCTCCTGCTTTATTATGAGATTTTATAGTAGCTACTAGGAGCTTGTTGGCTGAACAAGTGAAGTGAGATTTGTATAAGGTGTGATAAGATTGTTCAGTATGGGTGTGTTGGAGGGTAATGTAGAATTTTAAAAGTGAGGACTAATTGCTGCAGGAGTATAAGATTTGGAAGTTCCAGCCAGTTGAGTTTCTTTAAGTTAAGACAGTGATGAGTACGGAATGGAGAGCCAGTTGCAAATCTGGCAATGCTATGCTAGGCTAAATTAAGTTTCTGAAGGTTAGCTTTAGAAATGTTAATAAAGGAGGAAGAGGCATACAGTAGTGTGGAGATGAGGTGAGTTTGGGCAAGTGATACTCGGGATGTGGCGGTAAGAAAGGGCTTAAGTCTGTAAAGGGCTCCTATCTTTTATTTACTGTCTTGATAGTTAAATCAATATGATAGTCAAAGTTAAGCTGATTGTCTATGGTGACACCTAGCAGTTTTGTGGAATAGTCAGGTTTGATGATTGTGCCATTGCAGGACACAATGGAAAAAGTGATTGGAATGGATTTACGGGTTGGGGTGAAGAGTAGAAGTTTGGTTTTTTGGGATTTAGGAGGAGACAGATATGTTGAAACCATTTTTCTGCTGCTGTGAAAACCAATTGGGTAGAGGAGTGGAGTTCTGCAGGATGGAGCAGAGCAGATGAGAGTAGAATCATCAGCATATTGTATACAGGTGGATTTAGGGAGGGAAGTGGGTAGGTTATTTATAAATATAGAGAAAAGTAGGGGACCTAAGATGGACCCTTGTGGGATGCCTATAGTAACCGGGAGTTGAGAAGATAGATGGCTGTCCCAAAGGACTGCTTGTTTTCGATTTGTCAAGTATGAATCAAACCACTGTAGTGCTAGTGGGTCAAGTGACAGGGATTCTAAAGTATGGAGGAGAAGTTGATGGTTGACCATATCAAATGCCTTTGATAGGTCTAAGAATAGTGCAGAGGAGAACAGGTTGTTGTTACGATTTTTGTTTATTGTGTCAGTGAAGGAGAGAAGGGCAGTAGATGTACTGTGGTAGGGCCTAAACCCATGTTGTGAGTCTACAAGTAAGTTGTTACTCAAGAGATGTTGTAAGAGTTGATGGTGTATGCAGCGTTCCATTATTTTGGATAGAGGAGATAGAAGAGCAATAGGCCGAAAGTTTGAGAGTTCGTTAGAGTTACCTCCTTTGTGGAGGGAATGATATGGGAGATTTTCCAACAGGAGGGGATTTTGGATTCAGTTATTGTTCTGTTTATTAAGATGGAGATTGGGTAGGCAAGTTCGGTTGCAGCTAGTTGAAGATATTCAGCTGGTAGTTTGTCGGCAAGGGGTGCAAGGTTTGAGTTTAGATAGTAATTTATGATATAGGTTGTGGAGACAGTATGAAACTTTAGTATGGGGTGCTGTTTAGGTAGTGGTTTTTGGAGGGATAGGGGAGTCATGGTGTTAGCCAGAGAGGCGACTGTTTGAGAGAAGAAGTCATTGAAAGTGTTGGCTATTATGATGGGTTGGCTTTGAGCTAGGCTAGCTGGGGTAGGGTTTTGGTATTCCCTGGATGGAGTAGTTTGTTTATACCTGACCAAAATTGTTTGGGGTTTTGGTTTTGGTTTTGTTGATATTTAAAGTGATAGTTCTTTTATCCAGATAGATAAGTTTCTTAGTTGAGTTTCTCAGGTGCTTGAAGTTCTGGTGGTCAGCAGGGTTTTTTGTGGATCTCCATTTAGTCCATAATTTATTTCTAGCTCGCATATTTTGTTTAGTAGTTTTGAGAGCCATGGGGCAGCCTTGGAGCTAAATCTAATTAAGCAGGGTGGGGCATGATGGTGTAGAATTTGTAGAAAGGTATTGTTGAAATGGGTTACTGCTTCATCTATTGGGAGGTATTTTAGAGTTGACCAGTTATATTCATTGAGTTCACTTTGAAAGGATGCTAGGTTAAAATCTGTTTTGTTGTGTATGGTATGGTAGGTAGCTTGCTTGGTAATGTTATATTTTTGTTTACAGATAAAGGTCAGGAGATGGTCACTGATATTGTCAGGGAGTATTCCTGTTTTATAGGAGAGGGGGTTGTTGTTAATTAGTATCCAATCTAGAATGGTTTGTTTGTGGGTTGATTTGTGTATTCTAGTAGGGGAGTTAATGGTTTGATGAAAGTTAAAGAGATTAACGTGAATGGAGGGTTTGGGAGATATGCAGGAGTTCCAGTCAATATTAAAGTCCCCTAGGATTATGGTTTCTTGTGGAAAGTTACTGGAGACCCAGCTTAGGATATTTTCTAGTGTGTTGATGTTGTTGCCTGGAGGGATGTAAGAACATATGATATAAATAGCCTTGGTTTTATTAACTTGGAGCTTGGTACAGAGTATTTCAGCATTAGTTAGGGAGGGGGGCAAGGAGTCTATTGAGGCTACCTGTAGGTGGGATTTGTATAGAAGGGCCACTCCCCCGCCCTTTTTATTAAGACGATCCTGTCTTAAGGTGCTATAGCCTGGGGGAGTAAATTCGTTGTCTTTGGTACTAGGTTTGAGCCACGTTTCAGTGAGACAGAGAATGTCAAAGGCATAGAAATCAATTAAGGCATGAAGTTGTGTGATTTTGTTGTTGATGCTACGAATATTTAGGTGAGCAATACAGAGGGAGTCAGGGGAGAAAGGTGAAGTAGAACAGTTAGTAGTTAGATTTGAGTGGGTGTGGTTGATGAGAGTATTGGGGCCAGGGTTGGGGTGGATGTCACCATGTATTAGTAATAGTGTTTGTGGGACTTGAAATACTTTTAGGTTTTTGCAGGGTATTAGGTAGAATCGTTTAGAAGTTAGGAATCTGAAGTGGTGTATTTTGTGGTAGAGAGGGGGAAGGTAGGGAGAGGTTGATAGTATATTATTATGAGCTTGTTCAAGTAGAGGAGGTGTAGAAGTGGTGTGTTTGGCTAATACAGGAGGTTGGCTAAGTATGAGATATTCATAGGAGGTAAGAGTATGGTAATAGAGAAGGATGTTAAGGAGAAGAAATGAAAGGATAGTATTAAGGTTTAAAGTCATGTTACTAGTGGGATGTGTTAAGCAAGAGTAGGATTGTGTGGTATAAGTAGTAGAGTGAGGTGAGGTAGTAAGATAGGATTGTGGAGAGTGGGTGTGGTTGTAGGAGTAGAAGTATGGTATTGATAGGTGATGAGTACAGGAAATGTGATAGGAGGTTAGATAGTTGGGGGAGTGTCTAAGCTACTATAAAGGTAGGGCCTCTGGGGGTGGGTGGGAATTGGGGGTAGGGTGGGGAGCGGAGTGAGCGTAGCGAACGGAGCGGGGAAGAGCAAGTGAGATGATCAGTTGCAGAAAAACAATCAGGCAAGAGGAGAGAAGCAGGAGAAAAGGTAAGGGTGGTCTCTAGAGTAGAAAAGTTGTGGAGACTATATGGTAAGTGGGGGGTAGGAGATAGTAGAGGATAAGGTAGAGGAGTCAGGCGTGAGGGAAGTAGCAAAAGGCAGAGGTCAAAATATGGACTGGAAATGCCAGTGTTTGTTGTAGTAGAATAGTCAAAAAAAATGGTTATAGGGTTAGTAGTGTGAAGGGTGCCACCTAGTGGCCTGGGCAGGAAGGATATCAGACAGAGCAAGCAGGGAGTATGCCAAGACAAAATAAGCTCAGGGTAGAGAGAGAGGTTCCTCAAGGACAAAGGCCGAGGAGAGGAGGAAAGGAGAAGGGATCTAAAGTCAGACTTGGAGGGGGGGGGGGCTGCTGATAAGCCTGGTAGGGGAGCAAATATACCCTGGACAGTAGTGTTAAGCAGTACAAGATTAGGACATACTTCCAAAACGGTCAACTCTGGGAAGCCAGTCTTATGTGGGAGAATGCAAAATCCTATTCAGGAATGGTGCTTAAATATGATGTCCACGGGGCTTCTTTGGCTAGGGAAGGACAGGAACCCAGGTGTACAGTCTGATAGTGTTATAGGTAGAGAGAGAGAAAAAGGGGATAAAAAAAAGTAAATTAGTCAATACAGTATGTACCACTTAGCTAGTATATATGCCTTAAAACAAAGAACAGGTCAGTACATAGACTTATACAAGACACATTGCATTAGGTGGTTTAGTTAGGCTGCTAATAAAACACACTAGGGATTTCAAAAACAACCTTGCAACAGTTATATGTAAAAGTAACAAGTAAGCAAGCGAGATCTACCACACTGTTTAAATGGGTTCAACTCTGCAATATGAGTTACAAGCAGTCAGCAGCTTAAAAAGAAATGGCAGGACACAACATTCACAGCCATGCATCTATAACCAATTATTACAGGATCCCAAGGGGGGATACAAGGTAGAAAGGAAGGCGTTGCTTCAATGTGTATAGGTCAAAATATAACATACTTTGTGTGCATCTGTGCACAGAGCTAAAAGGCATTAGTCAAGAGCATTATAAAGGAAGCAGTGTGGAAAACATTCCAGTAATAAACACTTGAACATAGAACAAAGTCTTGAACAGCTACAGTTTCCTATGAACGCCAGCCAGAAGTTGTGGGAGACCACGTGGAGGCTGGTCTTAGGCAAGGAACGCTGCAGCAAGGGGTAACGCTAACAACAGAGAGGTTAACCGCTGCTAGGTATAAGTAGTTAAATAGGCCTTAGGCTGCACTATCCAAATAATCAGGCCTGGCGAGAGCGGAAGCAACGCCCGCTGTGGCTGTTTGTTCTAACAAAGCCTGCCAAGCGTAACCCCTGCTAGGTATAAGTAGTTACATGGGCGCCTTAGGCGCTGCACCATCCAAATAAACAGGCTTAGAGAGAGCGGTAAGCCAAACGCTTCCGCTGTGGCTGTTTGTTCTAGCAAAAGCAGCACTAAACACAGATTGACTTTAGCAAAGGTAACGTAAATATTCAATTGTGGTGCCAGTAAAACATCAATGGCTCGTAAGCGTTATTAAGACAGTAGTATGCGATGCTTAGAGTGAGCGGTGAAAGTATATGCTACAATTATGGGTAATTGCCTAATTGTAAAGATAGGACATAGGCACGGGTACCGCTGGTAGTAAGATAAATAAAATAGCAGATAAACTGTTGTAACGACCATGCGCTGCCAGGAGTAGAACATGCAATCATGACTCCCATCAGAAATGCACACACACACACATGCAAGAACGCCATAATGAGGCACATGCACAAACCAGAATCATCATAGAGCGTGTGTTCAGGATGCTGAACTCACGGTTCCAGTGCTTGGACATATCTGGTGGAGCCTTGCAGTACTCTCCAGACACGTGTGCCCACATCGTCATAGTATGTGGCATGCTACATAATATGATCCTGCGGAAACAGCTGCAGCAGGGACAAAATGGTGAAGGCCCTCATAGCGCACCGCAATTGCCAAGACCATCACAGGCACAGAGGGATTCAGACCACGGACATACTGTGCCAGTCCCAGTAGGCAGATGGAGGCATGCCCAATATGCCTACGCCTTGGCAAAGAGGGAATGTATAGCACATGCTCTGACAGTGTAGGTCCCTACGGACTGACACACCTCTCCATCTGCACACACAGTAAAATGGATGGCACACAAACACGACCACCTGTAAATTTTAATGTATAGGTGGCCCACTGTGTGAATCCTACATAGGCAGCCTTCAAACACTGTACACACAACAGCTATTGGAACACTGAATGTCAACACCTGAACAGTACATGCCCCTATCAGTATATGGTGGTGCTGTGTGTTTAGGTTCCCAGGTACATCGGTAGGTACACGGCCGATTGTCAGAGGCCATACACCAAACGGGGCAAACAGTGTCCACTGTCACCACAACATCGAGTAACCAACTGTCGCTTAGTGGAGCAGGGGCAATCATGGGAGCACATGTGTATAAACACTGTTCTGCACACACTCAGCACGGAGTCCCTGCTGCATTAATGAGGGGCTCCACATAATATAATCATGAATATTGTGTCAAGGCATGGGTTGTACCCATGACAGGTATTCGTCACCCCAGCATGCCCCACTTACAGTCGTTTGAAGATGTAGCACAGTATCATGTGTAGCTCACTGTGATATACATACCCAATGCCGGAGCACATCCAGTAAACATCACATGGACATACCATTAACTGGACTCATCAATATGTAAACTAACAGAGTTACACATGTGAGTGTAGTATGGAGTAACAGCCGTAGTATACTCCACTTACAAAACAACATAACACGTGTACAAATCACAGATGTCTATGTGTTAAATGCAGTGACTGTCGTGTATGTTCCCGGTCCCACGTCCTGCAAGGGATGTAACGTAATCCCGAAGGCACGAGTAATGCATGTCGGATGCAGGTCATCAGATCATGTTTAGCACACGTTAGCGGGAATATGCGTTGCCCATTGCTGGTAAGCGATGTTCAAATATGACTATACGGATATGCACGAAACAGGGATAAGCTGCTCCGAATATCATGCAGATCACGGTCAGTGATGTCCAGAACAGGTAAAACCAGCATTATTCACCCCTGTACTAATAGCGCCTGCTCTGAAGGGTAAAACAACCGCTGCCAGGAGTAGAACATGCAATCATGTATAGAATCACCTAACACTATTGCTAGCCAAGATGTACCTATGGTAGGGTTGCCACCTCTTCAATTGACCAATGTGGGACATACGTCAGATGTCTGCAGGCCAACACATACACCCGGCCAGTACGAAAATCAGAACTTCACTGTTTTGCCTAGATAAAAGCTTATTCATGTAATGTTTACTTACTTATTATGTTTCTATAACATATAGGTGGTTCAGATATAGAATAACTGTTTTATGCAACTATTACATAAACTATAGGAAATAAGTATGTCCTAAAATCTCAGGACATTTGCCATGCTTACAAATAGTTTGCAGGACACAACTGCCCAAAGAAGGACTGTCCCTCGCAAAGTGGGACAGCTGGTAACCCTAACCTACGGCAGGTGTGTAATGTGACAGGTACAGACACAAACGTGCGGAGTCCAGGAAATAGTATACACCAACAAGTACACAATGAAAGGTGTAGCTTGCCTGTCACTTTCCCTGTCAGATATATATATATATATATATATATATATATATATATATATATATATATATATATATATATATATATATATATATATATATATACATATATATATATATATATATATATATATATATATATATATACATACATATATATGTACACATATATACACATATATAATACAGATAGAAAGGGCGATAGAGTGATAAATGTTGATATATATGGATTCAACGATATCTGCAAATATATATAGATAGGTCAACGACATTCATAATACCTTGGAGGTACAAATAAATAGGATACCGCCAACTATGGAATGTTTAACATACCGACACGCATAACTACGAGGCTGAAAGACCGAAAGAACACAGTACCGGAACACTACAACCGCGAGTAATAGTATGACGATATGAAGGGACATGTAGTTACCACTGCCGGTATTGCAGTCCACATAGTACTGTGTTCAACTGTGTTTGTGAGTGCCGTAATCTGTGTATGTGTGTGTTGAGGGTGCCATGTGCATCTCTGTGTGACTGTAATGTGTGTGTGTGTCTGCATTGTGTGTCTGTTAGTGCCAACTCAGAGGTAGATCATTACGGTAGGTGTGGGTATAGCTAGCCGTAGGCATACAGTTACCACCTGTCCCACATTAGGAGGGACAGCCCCTCCCTAGGCAGGTGTGTCCTGACATAAAACATTACAAAGGGCAAATGTCCAAGATTGTGGGACATTAATATGTCCCATATATTATGTAATAGTTGCATTAAATAGTTATGCCTGTATGTAAGAAACGTAAATGTTACATGCAATATGATAAGTAGCCAAAGTCCCACAACAATAGGTATGTATTGAGGATAAAAGTATGTGCTATCCTGTGTACTGACCATGGCTATGTGTTGGCCTGTAAACACCACCGTGTGTCCCGCAAGTGTCCAACAATGGCCATATGAAAAGGTGGCAACCCATGGCAAAGAGGTTCTGTTACCAACACAACCGCAATGACTGCAAATATCTGGGACAGAAATACATGGGATAGCTGTCATTTAGACATATGCCTTTACATATCACTGCAATTCCGGAGGTATGGAAGTATCAACCTCACCTGCATACTATATAGAATCCAATTAACAACAGCCCAGTGTAAAATCCCGTAACATAAGTCTACTAACTGATAGCTCTTTAATTAGGGACGGAGCCCACACACACACACACACATATATATATATATATATATATATATATATATATATATATATGGAATATGTAGAAATGCAAGCCCCACAAACCTGTATATGCTATGTACACCCACCGACATCCCCCACACTAGAAACCATAGCAATACAGACTGTAATAACAGCACAAACATTCAGTCAGTCAATTACATCTGCAGAACCGTTAACATACCTTGTGAGAGACACAATTAAAGGCGCCATGCAAAATTGTAGCCATTGTATAATGGAACAAACGTCGATGTCACAGGTTTTGTTTGCAATGGTCTGTTATCAGACGGTTGGGATGACAGGTGCACACACATGTTGAACCACATACTCTAGCTGTCACACACAATCCACGGGGGACATGAATCCAAAGTATCCTTGTCTCTACACATAGCAGTTGCAATTACACACAACAAAACACAAGGAAGGTAGGCCAAATGGGCAATGCCCAAGTGGAGAATTCAATTATACCCCACTGTTGCCATGTAATTGGTGAATGGAGTAGCTACACAGCTGATGTGCAAGTAATTAGTCACTCAGGAACACCAATTGGTGGCAGGAAACCACATTTTACAGGTATCGACGTATATAAGGATGACTTGCCAGACATTCACACCGTATGCTCATACCATATACCTGTTTAAGCAGTGTGAGAGAGATAGAGACGAAAGTCTGGAACGATAACAAAGTATGTAGAACACTTGGTATGTAAGTTTATGTATAGTATGTTTTGTATTAATTATTTACTGTATGTATAGCCTGGTTTGCATTAATTAAAAGTGTCTGCAATGCATAAAGTGGGAAAAGGTATTTATATAGTGATGTCTTGCTGAGCATACTAACACTTGTAGAAACTGTGCGTCCAGCAGTGGGCCACAAGGTACACATCACAGACACCACAAGAGATGCTACATGAGGGCTTTAAACAGAACAATTCCATACAACTCGCCGTAAGTGGTAGGGTATATCCAACAAGTACGTGCCATAGCAGGGGATAGTATATGTTGATATACTGTCACAGTAGGCATGTGTATGAGCATATAACAACAATGACATGTCTAAGGTGGTCCCGCTGTGCAAGTATGCTTTGCATTATGGGATACTATGTAAAATATGTGTAATGTATAGTATTGTAGGTAGATATGTCAGATATTCTACATACCATAACAGGCATATCATGCATACCAAAGGTATTGTCTATTGGCACGTACAATAACAGGATACATATGGCTTGTAGGCATGGGACATTGTAATAGCATGATAGCTAATCTAAATGGAAGAGCTACCAAGTAACCATGCACAAAGGACATGTAACAGCTTCACAGGTTCATAGTGGTGTACTATGCAGTCTGGTAAGTGTATGTGTAAGCACAACTACAGTGTTCACACCAGTGGCACCTCTCTAGGGTAGTGTCCTGTGAACAGCAGAGCCATGTGTTATCTGCACCTCTGCACAGTACAGCCACTGCAGTGATCCCTGGCGTACATGTGTCTCCCAACCAACAAGGGAGGTATCACATGAACAGTGCTACTGAGTGTTCCTGGGTGATGTACATAGGAGTCATGTTCCAAAGAATGGTGAGTGTCTGGTTTGGGAATGTAACCCTCAAGCACATCCCACTCATTGTTGCATGTGCACACATATCCATGAGCATGTTGCTCACAGTGGCTTTTGCTTATGTCGCGTATGTGGAGTATATCCATTAATATTGTTGTGGACATGGGCCCTGTCTGTTCAGCAGAGGTCACCCCTGAGTATGTAGTATGCAAATGTGTACAGATGTGGTGTCCGTAGTTCAGCCGCATACTTTAACTGTCGGAGCTCAATAAACGTCATGGCGTGTTAATGTTGTGGTATGTAAAGCTGTAGCTGTTGTGTAAGGTACACCCTAAATGGGGTGGTGTACCCTTGAATGTGTGTAGAAGTCTTGAGTTCAGAGGTACAATGAGTGTCTATGTACCAGCTACACACCCAGTACAGATAAGTGTGGCCACGTAGAAGGATATCCATGCCACAGTGGCAATATGGTAACCACAGGAGTGGGTGCGACATACGTGTGTAGTACGAACATGTACAATGTGACATGTATGTAGGGGACTACCACCTATGTGATAGTCAGTGGGTGAATGGTGTAATGCAAAGGTGATGTTCATGCACCTTGTGTCATGCAGCTCGAGGCCATGATACTCATATCAGGTATCTGTCATAGTGACACCCATATGGATGGAGTCAGTATCAGCTGGTGAATCAATCATGGTGCTTTGTATGGAGGGGTTTGTAAAGCTAGGCAGGGAAAGTCCCTCTGTGCTAGCCTGTACCTCAGGGAAGCATATACTGAACATGAGGGGCCCTATGACTGAGGACTGTGGTATGCCAAGTGTAACTGAAATGCAGTAGGTACTATGGTATGCTACCCTCAATGTGTGTGTCCTGTCCATGAGCCACGTTGCATAACATCCTGAGACATAGGGTACGATGTGCAGGTGGATGTGTATGTTGTCAATACCAGAATGGAGAATGGTGCTGAAAGGCAATGAGAGGACAATGTAGGATGTGTGGACCCCCATACCGTCATCAACTACCCTGGTAACTGTATGAAAGGAGTCCACCAGGTATAGGGGCCATGCTCTTGCCCTAACAAGTCCAACCCGGGTGGCATCAAATGACCGGAGCCCAACAATGTCTCTGTGAATAACGTCCATGATGATGTGCCCCATAGCCGTGCAGAACAGTCCAGTCAGGTGTGTAGGACTATAGTCCCACTCGTGCATTGTGGCGCCACCTGTGTGGAGTGTGATAACTGTTGCTGTGTGCCATTCAGGGGCCACAATGTCTGATACAAGGCTATTACTGAATATGGTGGCCTAGTGGGGAGACATGTCATTCAGAGGTTTGTGGACATCACAGCCTGGGACTTTGGAAGGTGACATGGGGCCAGTGTCCCAGGACATATAGAGTGCAGGTTAGTACTGTGTAGGTGTGACCGCAGGGACACCGCAATGTTCCTGCATGGATTGTGGCCCTGTAGCGAGTGAGAGGGTGTAATGTTAGCATTGAATCCATCTGCCAGCATGTTGCCAACATCACCTGGGTCCGTAATGTTCCTGAGTGACTGTTGTATGTGAGAGCAGATGTGGGTATTGCCATTGACTACTGACATACCACCATAATGCCTTGTGGTAAACCCCAGAATGTCTCGCAGTAATGTTTACGTAGCTAGTCTTGGAGTATGTGATGAGGGATCCCATGGCCCTACCAAGGCTGACCAGTGAGCTACCCCACCCATGGGATTGTACACCACTGTGCAACAGCCTCCACCTGTTGTTGTACATTATGTCCATGGAACTTGACCACCAGAGTGGCGTCTGTTATCTGGTGTGTACCATCATGCCTTTGTGTGGAATAGCATGATCCATGCAGTCGTGTACATGCTAATGAAGTGCACTGGGGTATGTTTCAGTGTTTGTATGTGCATTGTCCATCTGCACGGGTGTCATGACGTCAACAACCACTGTCATAAGATGTCTGTAGTAGGTGTTGTAGTACTCATGTACTGTGTATGCCATGAAGGGTGTGGTGCTGGGATGTGGCTAACAAGGGTGCGTATGTTTGGAATCTGCCAATGAGGGGATAACCCCAGGTGTGGAACACCAGTCACATGTTGGTAGTGTTCAAGTCAAGGATAATGTTGGTCTTGGGGGTGGTGTGTATGGGTTGATCCAGCCGAGTGGAAGTTATGACTCACGGATTTGTCGGTACATGAGTGGCTATCCCAGTTAAGTGTGGGGTAGTGTCAGTCACACTTCAGTAGTAGCTGTCTGAGCCCTACTGTCCAGTACACCAACAAATGAGGTCTGGTAACCGTGGGGTATGTTGTTGAATCTGTAGCTTGTTACAATGTGTATAGCAGTTCCAGACACAGTTAGTTGCACATGGAGCATCTCTGATGCATTGTGCTAAGTAACTAGCCAGGATGTGTGTACAACATAGTGGGATATAGAAACACCTCAGCTGTGGGTGTGCCGGTCCAGGTATGTGCCTGAAAGGTATGGTCTGTCTATAACCTGTCATTGCAGGTGTGCTCTGCAGAGCCTAGAGGCAGGTCCCAGTCACTGCAGAGATATTGGAGTGGTGCATTATAAGGTGTGCCTTGCCTGCGTGCGTCACAGAGGAAGATGCAAGCACTGTGTCACATGACCCCATGTCTTGCTTGCCAGTTCCTGTTCTGCCGGTGACTGTTATTGGAAACTGTGCAAGACAGGCAGTATAGAAGCAGCAAGAGCCTTACCTGTGATCTGTACTCCCAGGGCTGACAGGTGCAGGTCATCTGTGCCAAAGCATTGTGTTTGACCAGGTCAGTCAAAGTGGAAAGATACCAGATGCCTGTGGAATGACAGCAGAAGCATACACAACTGTTGAAGTGACACAGTCAGTCATTGTACAGTGGTATCGAGTCCGGATGAATGCATAATGCTCCCCAGGGCTTGGCCCACACCTTCAGGGCTACAAGACTGGTGAGCTATTGCATGTCCCTGCACACATAGTCTGTGAAGTGGCATCTCAGGGCAGTCACACTAACATGGAGAATGACAGTCACATCATACCTGGTGAGGTGTGGCATAGGTGCATAGGTTATGTTGCAGAACCAGTTACCCGACAACAAGATGTAAGCGACTATCGCCTTGTGTAGCCTGCTGTGTGGAACTGCAGTGTGACCGCCTACAGAGTCACCTATGACTGGTGTGTTGTGTATGTTATAACACCCTATTGGCTATATGTGATGGGCACACATGAGTCTGTGGGCTATAAGTTGGTGATGTTGTGTTCCGTGATGGGGGCAGCCTCTGGTGTCTGCACAAGTTGTCCTAATATGTGTGACCTGTGGTGGAGATCATGTGAGACTATGTGATGTGTGGGGTGTGTTGCGAATGTTACACATCCCAACATGACTGTCCGGTGCAGTCATGGTTGCTGACAGCATTACCCCCAGAAGGGCTGCATAAGTGCATCCCCCACAGGCTGTAGTGTCGTATGTTGGGAGGCGAGCATTGAATGTGTACATGAGACAGTTGCTCTATTCCCACATGTACGACATATCCATCATATAGACAGGCAATAGCACTGGTACATGACAGTTGGACATGCCTGTATATACAACCATGTCTCACAGGATATGTGAGTTACATGTGTACAACAGCTGTTGTACCGTAAGCAAGCTGGAAATTTTAGGACAGCCAGTGTACCTGTGGGAAATTGTGTGGAATGGGTGCTATAGTAATCAGTAGCTCATGACATGCTCACAAGTTCTGAACAAGTGCCTAGCATGAACATACAATACAGATAGGTTGTTGGATAATATCAACCCACAAATGGTGACAACAGTCATAATGGGTGGCACTGCACTATAACCCTGCTGAGTATGGTGTGCATGTCCATGAACCATTATCACTGTAGATGTTAGCAGTACAGATGTACAAGACAGTATGGATGTTAGATTACAAATACCTTTGTATGTCACAGGAGAGTTCAACCAGCGGCCTGTTGACAGACTCACAACTACAAAAGGTGCCAGAGTGACATGTGCATATCACACCAATGCCAGCTACAGTAGAACAGGGTTAATGTGTTGTACTCCACCCCCATTGTAGCCCATACCACACAGACAAATGTTAGGCATCTGTGTATGTAAGGATGTGAATGGCCGTGACCTATGACCAATAGCTGTGTCAGTGTTGTGAACAACATACAGAATGGGCTGTGTGGGTGAGGTGTGTGGCATATGTGCACATTCTGATGGATGATAGCAGTGTCACCGTTAGGTGAACATCCCTGTACCCATTAACTACCACCTAGGCTGTGGTCAACATTATGGACACTGTGTAAGGGATGGTGCGGTGCAGTACACCTCCCTGACTTGGTGACATCTCCAGGCCCCGTAGGTAGTCATACGAGGTACCCATGTCATGACAGGGTGCCATCAATGAGCACGGAGATCATTGGACAGGCATATACAGCACTGGGGTGACCAATATTGGATCACATATCACCTTTAAGGGGTAATGGCCATGCGTGGATGGGCGATATCAGCCTTCACAATCCTCACCTTCACTATGCAGCATGCTGTCTACCTTGCATAAAGACATTTGCTGCACCATGATGATGGACATGCTACATGCCCATATCCTGATCCGAAAGACGTACGTCATGGACAGCCACCATCCTAATACTAGGATCGCCACATGCTGGACAGATCCCTGTGCCATACATGTGACATACTCCCGCCATACCATGCTACCCTGTCCATCAAAGCTGCACATGTCATCCCAGTCATACATGGTGTGATGGCCACATGGTAGATGTAGTATCAACTGTCTGGATCAGTAATGTCGCACTGATGCACCTCGTGGTGGCATAATGGCTGTCAGTTACAGCTAGGAAACCTTGCCCGTACATGCTATGGTTGATAACCATCCCTGCGAATGACGTCTGACTAGCCATTGTCCCATGTCTATCACATGTGCAACACAGGCGATCCATGGCAGGATGTTGAACAGCTGTACAGTGCTGTGTAGATGTATATGGCAAAACACATGCATGTACAGGTTTCCATGCATATGTGTGCATTGTCACTGCTCATGTCCATTAAGGCTGTGTCTGTGTTGATATGTGACATATACACAGCATCAAGGTCAACAACATTACCGTGGACACATCCAGGCATGTGCAGATAGGTAAGAACACCAGTGCAGGCAAACAGACATGCCCACATCAAGACAGCATTCACATGGAGTATGAACACTGTAATGAGGTGACACACATATATAGTGATGGTATCCAATGCATAATGGGTGTTACATGTGTGTGACACAAACACGACAGTCGTGTCAGTGTCATGATGATTTGCAAAGATAACTGTGCAGATGTACTAGATGTCATCGAAATGTATGTGCAGCAGTATCTCTGAACATCTCTGAAGCTGTGACCTGTCACCATCATTATGTCTTACAAATAATGCCTCGTACAAGCCTTCCAGGGTACAGCCGCCAGGAGGATGATGTCCTCATCCCATACCTCAATGAGAACTACAAGATGCTGTTCAGCCATGCGCCACAGCATGCCCAGCAGCAGGATGACCTGTGGCAGGATCTTCGCAGGAGGGTGAACGATGTGGGTGGCCATAACTGCACCTACCAGCAGGTGCGCAGACACTGCACGGACCTCATGCAACATGCAAAACAGCGTGTCACTGCAATCACCAGGAAACAAGGTGGAACAGGTGGTGGGCCATCAACCCAGCCCCCACTCACACATACTGAGGAGTTACTGGCCAGTCTGGGGACACCCTCAGAACAGCATCCACAAACACTATCTGCCATCGTGGAGGTGGGTGTCTCCCAACCAATGAGTCTGGAGTTTCCTGATATGTCAGTACTGCACATATGGCTACTATATCCCATTTACGTGCATGTGTCACTGTACATTATGTAATGTAACAACATATGCATGGTATGTGGACACACATGCTGCATACTACAGTATGCTACCCTGTGTATGCACACATGTGCATACTATATGCTATTGTACAGGCGAGTGTGTTACCATGCACAGTGCACCCTGTGGCTGTCATACAGTCATGGATAATGTTCATACTGCTGTGTCACCCCTATACAGGTACCTCTGGCGTACAGCACAGACATGAGTCCATTGCAGGTGAGACTGTCATCAGTATCAGGCATGTAAAAGCATAGGTCTATTTGCCATGTGACCAGTTAACACTTGTACACTTGATGTTCGTTCCATTCACGATATACAGGTTACATCACCCATCATTCACACAGGCCACCCATATGCAATATATACAAATGAAATGATACACTGACATGAAACCAGAGTATTTGTCACCGCTACATGTGTGGTCAGCTGTTCATACAACAGTGGAGGTGCTCTACAATGGAGGCATATGTACTATACATTGGAACAACACATGTGGTACTCAAACAGTACCACACAGTGAGCTGTGATATGGGCAGCCCATAGGAGTCACCATTGTGTTATATGCCCCTGCAATGGGTGCACACATTGTGATGTGCCATCTGACATGTCCCAGACACGTAGTGTATTGGCTGAAATAATGTCACACTATCCCTGTCAAAGGAAAAAAACTTCAAAGACCAATACACGTAAGGTTCAGTTAATGCGCTTTAATTTACTTACAGCAAGGAGACAAAAACATGCAAATACAAGGATTTGTCTAACTACTAACAGGAAGTATGTTCATTCTTATACTATTTTACAAGACATGGCCTTCTAAGCTGACATAATCAAACAGCATTGTTCCACAGCAGATGTTACTTCAGATTTTCTGCTGACATGACTAGATTTGTGAGAAACTTTTCAGAAAAACAACCTGGCCTTGGTGACTATTAATCCGTTTACAAGCATCTATTGTACAGTGTTACTTTTCAAGGTACTTTTCTAATACAGATACAAGCAAATGCTGATTGCAGTTCATATTTTCAAGCAGGCTTTGTACTAATTATATGTAACTTCTACAGCTGTGTGTTTTCTCATGGCACAGCAGAACGTCTTGTCTAAGTTTCATACAAGTAGTATTGTTCTATTCATTATTTTCCCAACGCAAGCCGAAATCACCTGCTTCTCAGTAAATTTCCAAGGCACAAGCAAGATTTTAGCTAACAGTACAAGGTCAGAAAGCAACTGCAGTTTGTACAGATTTATGTAGTATGAAATACAATAAATGTGTTAACTCTTTTCAAGCTTCGAAATGCACTAAGCATATTGCTAATACACACATTAATACATGATTTTCTAACATTTCCCCCCATTAACACTTTTATTCTACTTTCAAAATAAGCATAAACAGTTTGTTTTCTTCTCCTAACCTCTTCCACTCAGGATTTGCAGTTAAGAGAGTCATTCAGTTTAGACTTATGAAAGCATTTTTAGTCTTTTAACAGTTCTTCAAACTCAGTACTTTGATATAAGGTTTCAGAAACTGACATGTCTATAAGGTCTTTAATCAGTCTTTTCATGCAGGGGATACCACAACAAACACATACTCCCGGTAGGAGCATACCTACACAAATGGCAATCAGGATGTTCATTAGGATGGTACACCACCCCCCCAAACCATTTCTGGAAAAAGTCCGTCAGTGGGTTTGGGCCTGGTTTGGTCATAGCTGACACTTGCTGAATTACCTCAAGATGATTGTCTATCTCGTGTTTATGGTCAGAAATATACGAACAGCATTCTTCTTGGACTAAAGCACACGTACCACCTCTCGCCGCTAGGGTGAAGTCGAGAGCCATGCGGTTTTGGCGCACTACAGTTCTCATAGCATTCAGTTCATCAGTCACCAATTCGAGAGTGGAAAAAGTTGCATTACTCATTACTTTGAGAAGTTTCGACAGTTTTCTCAGCTCCTAGATCGATTTCACTGCTCCATATGCTGGTAATATGCCTGCCCACGATATAACGCTATCACTCAAGTCCATGTGTGTCAGTCCTTTACCTAGAGAATGATGGTCTTTCCAACGCGCATCGATTTGTCCCACTGGATTTACAGGTTTCTTGACGACTTCTTGGACATTTCAAATTTTTCCATGAGGCAAAACTGCAGTGTGTCGTATGGCCGGAACCAGGTAACCCAAAAAACAACTGCTGGACCAATTCTCAGGTAACCATTTGTATGCCTTTCTGCCACACACAAAATAACAGTCCTGTACTTTAGTAGTAACCTTGCTATGAATATACAGTCGCCCTGCATGAAACATTTTTCTATCAATTATAGACAGCTGTTTATAAAGAACAGAATTATGTTTTACTTCATCAAGTGTTTTGTGCATCAATCCAAGAAATGAATCATAGTTTGTATTACAATAAAGATCTACTTTGTTACCTTTAGTGTAATATCTATAAGGAACAGTCACATTGCAATTGCTCCAACCCACCTGAACAGTATCATTTTTATAAAAACACACAGTTCCTTTTTGTGGAACAGACAAGTGCAGTGCTATTTTGTCTTGTGCTGTAATGGTTAAGGTATCATAAATCAAGTTCTCCCAGGTGTGATTGACCCCTAGGGGGACTGTAGTCATTAATAACCCCCATATGCTGTCGGCAAAGCTGTGCAAATCCATCAATTCGAAACATTGAAAGTCTCAGCATACACATATTTAATTGCCTGGTAAGTGTTAAAGTTTGGATGCCAGTTTATGAGTAACGCTTCACGTTTATTCAGTTCAGTCTGCATGCCTGGAAAAAGAAAAGGCCACAACAAAAAGATTATTGTCACTAATACAGTTAACAGGATGATTATGCAATACTTCTGAGGAAAGGGTTGTTCTGCATTCCTGTTTCTTCTGGACTCTATAATTTTTGCTCTTGGCATGTAACAAGATTTTTGTCCAGTTCAAAGTTTTTAACTAATTTACAGTGCATCAAGTGGATCCAGGAGGCACGCTTCGCATTTTTGACTGCAGTGGGTGTTGACAAAAGCACTTGATATGGACCTTCCCACTTTGGAGACGCCCAATTTTTCTTCTTAACTATCTTCAGCCAGATCCACGCTCCAGGGGGCACTGCCACTTCTGACGGTCTGGTTTGTTCTTTATCTGAAACAGAATTTAACTTCAACAAATGTTTAGAATTTAACAAATTACGCATATACTCTGCTAATGTACTGTCAGCTTCCTGGTCCGCGGGCATGAGAGATTTCCACTGAGGTATATAGTAAGCCCTTCCAAAGAGCTTTTCAAAAGGAGTCAATCCTTTTGCATTCGGAACAATTCTCATGCTTAACAGTGCCAGGGGCAGACAGTACACCCAGTTTCTCTGCGTTTCTGTTATTAATTTTCTTAGCTTACTCTTTAAATCCCATTATGCCTCTCTACTAGCCCTGTTGATTGCGGGTGATACGCACAATGATTCTTTAGAGAAATACAAAAAGATTTACTTAACTGCTGTATGGTCTGATTCATGAAGCGTGTGCCGTTGTCACTATAGATCTTTTCCGGAATGTCGAATCTAGGGATGATTTCTTTAACAAGCACTTTGGCCACAGTTGTAGCGTCTGGATTTTTAGTCAGAAAGGCTTCCACCCATCTGGAAAACATATCTACAATGACAAGACAATACTTCTTATTTTCACATTTATTCAACTCTATGAAATCCATACAAATAGTATGAAACAGATACAGTGGTGTAGGGAAACTCCCTTGCTTGGGCTTTAACGCCCCTTGTGCATGATGTTTATTACAGATGTGGCATAACGAACACAATTTTTTAGAGTAGTTTGTAAATCCATACGTCGTGAACACTTGGTTCACCAGCTGTACCATCCCCCCTGTTGAGACATGGCACTGCCCATGGCTCAATAAAGCTGCATATCTAAACAAATTAGACGGCAATATCGGTTTCCCTTCTTTAGAGATGTACAGCCCCTTTTCGAGAATTGCTCCTCGTTTTACCCATCTTTGTTTTTCAGTTTGCATAGTAAGTGTTTGCATTGTCTTTAACATTTCTAAGTCTAAAATCTCAGAAGGTTGTAGTTCCTCATTTAAAAGAAATACTTCTGAAGCTACCTAATTTGCAGCTATATCAGCTCTCGCATTACCTTTTGAAATCCTGTCCTGTTGCTTGGTATGAGCTGTGCATTTACAAATAGCTACTTTCTGAGGTAACTGAATAGATTCTAAAAGATCTAAAATAAACTGTGCATGATTGATTGGTTTGCCAGTAGATGTTATCATTCCTCGATTTTTCCACTGTTGCGCAAAAACATGTACAGTATAAAAAGCATACTGGCTGTCAGTAAAAATGTTCACACATTTACCGTTTGCTAAGGTACATGCCCGTGTCAAGGCAATCAATTCTGCTGCCTGTGCAGATAAACTATGTGGTAAAGATTTTGCTTCTATAATGTCAGTATTAGAAACTACTGCATATCCTACTAGGTTCTGTCCTGCAGGACCCCTTTTGCATGAGCCGTCGATGTAGTATGTCACCTCGGCATCATCCAAGGGAACATCCATAAGATCTTTTCTAGGCAATGTCTTTTGCTCAATCACCTGCAGGCAGCTGTGTGGTGTGCCATCTGCAGGGGTTGGGAGCAAGGTAGAAGGGTTCAAAGTCATACATCTTTCAATTGTCATATGAGGTTGGCTCAACAACATAGTCATACAGGAAAGATGCCTAGCAGGGGAAAGATATGCTACCTTTTCTTGTAGTAAAATAATTGCGACTGCATGAGGCACTCTCAATGTGAGAGGGTGGAACAACACTACTGAGGCCGAAGCCTGTACTGCCATTGCAGCTGCAACTACTGCTTGAACACAGTGAGGTAAAGACCGTGCCACTGGGTCCAGTTGTGATGAATAATAAGCAATAGGGCGTTGCTTGTCCCCATGCTGCTGTGTTAACACTGATGTCATATAACCTTGCTTACAATCTACAGTTTGGAAAAAACGTTTATGATAGTTTGGTAATCCCAAAACTAATGAGGATGCTATTAACTGTTTCAGTTTGCATAAAGCAGATTCTGCTTCTGGTGTCCATTGTAATAAATCCTGTGCTGCCATAGGCTTTTTATAGATCAGGTTAGTCAACGGTGCAGATTCCAAGGCATAGTTTGGAATCCAACTCAGGCAAAAATTAGTCGTACCCAGGAAGGACATCATTTCCTTCTTGGTAGTGAGTTTTGGTGCTTGTAAAATCACTATTTTCCTGTCCTCATCTAATGTCCTACCTTCCTTGGATATTACATATCCTAGGTATTTAACTTGTTTTTTCCAAAGCTGCAGTTTATTTTTGTTTACTTTATGTCCTTCAGTGGCTAAAAATTGTAATAGCGCTATGGTGTCTTCTTTACAATCCTGCTGGGTGGGGGACGCCAGCAGGATATTGTCAACATAAAGCAAAATCTTACTACCTCTTGGTGGGGTAAACCCCGCCAAGTTGCTTGCCATTTTTTATGAGAATATTGTTGGACTTTCACAATACCCCTGTGGTAGTCACGTATATGTATACCTTTTCCCCTGAAATGTGAATGCAAACCAATGCTGGCTGTCAGGGTGTATCAGTATCGAAAAGAACGCATTGCTGATGTCTACCACAGAAAAATACTTCTGTTGAGGTTTTAAATCATTCAACAGGGTGTGTGGGTCTGGCACCGTAGGTGCCTTTGGTATTACTGCGTCATTTACAGCTTGTAAATCTTGGACCATACGCCACTCTCCATTCGCTTTCTTAACAGGAAATAAGGGTGTGTTACATGGTGAATCAGGAGATTCCACCAGCACCCCTTCCTTAAGTAAAGCTGCAATAATAGGTTTGATTCCTACCTCTGCATCTTTTCTTAAGGGATACTGTCTCTTTTGTGGTCTAAATGCTGACTTTGGCGTAATAGTAACTGGTCCTTCTGTACGAATAAGTCCTACATCTGATTTTCCTGTTGACCAGAGATTTTCGGGTATATTCTGTAAGGCATTCTCTTCCTCCTTCAATAGGAGTGCTAATCAGCTGTCCTTGCTAGACTGCAAGTGTACAGCTGGGTGGGTCTGAGTTATCCAATTCAGCTTCTGCACTTGTATTCCCTGTTCTGACAGTTCTAACTCTGTCTGTTTTTCCCATCTCGTGACTTTTTCTCCTAAGTCTACCCATTTTACATTCTTGTCCTTAGTTAAGCTAACATGTGGTAATCGATTAAATTTATAAAGTGCAAAGAACTCTTGGGGCAATGAACAGCTGGCTACATTGTTCCCTTCTGTGTCCCAGTACAGATTACGTAATATCAATCTGTTTGCACGATTTCTAAACAATTCTTGCTCATATTCCTTATCAGGTCCTGGTGTATTCCAATAATACAGAGTACAGTGCAACAAATGCTGTTTATCAATGTCAAGGGAGGGGAACTTGCTGACGGCTACGTTTATCAACTCTTCAGTCACTACCCCTGGACCAGTCGTAACCAAGTCCTGGCTGTACCAATAAAACATTTCACCCTCCGATTGCACTGCAAAGGTATCAATTTGTCACTGTGCTTCCATACCCTGCATAGTCGGAACTACTGCTATATCAAATAATTGCATAAGGTCTCTGCCCAAGAGGTTTACTGGGCATTTTGCAGATACAACAATTTTGCTTTTCTGGGTCAATCCTGAAACATGATCAGTTATCGCAATATTATGGGAGAGGGGCTCCCGATACAGCTATTAGCTGCTTTCACTAATATGTAATCAGGTGACTCTGAATTCTCTGGCAGTTTGGAGGGATGTACCAGGGTCCGTGATGCCCCTGAGTCACACAAGTATCTGACTTCCCTCCCTTCTACCAGGAGTGTAACTTCTGGTTTCGTGTCTGCTAAATAGAGCTCTAAGCTCAATAGAGCCAAATCCAATATTTCTTTTTCTTCACTATCCGTGACTTCTTGCACTTCCTCTGTTTCTTCTGTCACATTCTCTGCTCCCTCTATCACATACTCATTTGTCCTTTCTCTGCTATCCCCTTCTAGTGATTCCTGACTACCATATAGTCAGTCCTCACCCTCCTTATCCTCCGTGGTTGCCTTCTTGTTTTTCTTGCAATCCCTTGCCAAGTGTCCTTTCTTACCGCATTTAAAACATTCACCCCTTTTCTTTTGCCCTTCAAAGTCCTCTGATCATTGATCAGATTGTTTGTTTCCCTGGGCATTTTTCTTGCCCTTCTTCCCGGACTGTACTACATATACATCTGCTCCATCTTCTACAGAGAATACTTGGGCTTTCTTTTTCTTTTTGCTATTAAAATGCCTTTCGACATGTCTAGCATATTCAAGCAATGACTGTAACCTGCTTGTACGATGATCTTCCACGTGTTTTGTAATAAAGCTGCTTATAGGTGCAATACTGCCTTTCAAAAATGCATTCTTTAACTGCTGCTCATATGGGGAATTGTGTGTCTGATCTTCAGGAACCTGCATTCCACAATTTATTTATTTTATTTTATTTTATTTTTGTTAACCAGGTAAGTCTGACTGGATACATGTCCATTTTCAGTGGAGGCCTGGGGAGAAAAGCTCCATGTTATCAAAGCATTTAGTAACAACAACATAACAGTGTTGATATTTAGTAACAAATAATAATGTAGGTTACAAGATGTTTAAAATGTAGCAATACAGCTATTTATAAAGTTTTAGTTAACAAATTAAGGAGAGGAAAATGCAGTTTGTAATGTGTTTAGGAAGTTAACAATAGGTCAAAGATAAAAGCCATCTGTAGGTTACTAATAGGTGAGACATAGAAAACAATTTCTTTGAAGCAATGAATTCAGAGAAGACTTTCTTTTTGTAGGGGTGTGTCTGATAGTTAAGCATATTCAGATAGAAAGCAAGGAAGTTAAGAAAGAAAAGGGTATTTAGGGTGGGATTTGTTTAGTGTGGGCTGAAAAAATTGTTTGTAGAGGGAGGAGTTGGTAGATACATCTGTGAGTTAAGACTAATAGTTAGTTATTATGTTCTTGGGTTGGTTGGGGTTTTGATAGGATTAATAAGTTAGTTACTATGTTTCGGGTTAGTTGGGGTTTTGATAGGAGAACAACTCATTTTACTGTCTCAGTGTCATTTTTGTTTAGTTTAGTCGGGGTTTAGACATGGACATAGCCAGAGTTTGTGCATGTGTGTCTTTAGAGCTGTTTTGAATTGAGGCAAGGAGCTGTTAGAGGTTATATGTGGAGGAAGGGAGTTCCATTTTTTCCCAGTAGAGTTGGAGAACAAAGAATCTCCAGCTGAGTTGTTTGCTTTGGTTGTTTATACTAGCATTCTGCTTGATGAGCGGAGGGATGTCAGGTTGTTATAGGGGGTGATAATTTTAGTTAGAATTGGGGTACTGGTAGGTTGGTAGAGGATTTTATGAACAACTATGAGTTGGTTATAGTATATTTGATTGGATAGTTCTAGCCAACCTAGGTTGTGAAGATTATTACAATGATGGGTTCTGTATGTGGAGCCGGTGACGAACCTAGCTATATTGTTATAGCAGCTGGTGATTTTGTTGAGGTTTGATTTAGATAGATTAGTAAGGATGGGTGAGGCATAGAGAAGGGAGGAGAGAAGATGTGTGTGAGCTATGGTGGTTCTGGTAGTTGGGGTTAGAAATTTCTTTATCCTATACATGGATCCTATTTTTTTATTTACTGTTTTTATGGTTTTGTCTATATGGACATTGTAATTCAGATTGTTGTCAATGATTATGCCTAGTAGTTTGGTGTTCAGTTCAGGAGAAATTGTGGTCCCATTGTTTGAAGAGACTGTAAATATTGGTGGTGTTTGCTTTTAGGTTGGGGAGAAAAGTAATAGTTTGATTTTATTTGGGTTCAGTAAGAGTAAATGATTATTAAGCCAGTTTTCTACTTTGTTAAAGGTAGACTGGGTTAGGAATTGTAATTCTGCTGGAGTAGAGGCAGTGCAGATTAATGTGGAATCATCTGCGTACTGTATGGAGGTAGCCTGTGGTATAATTTTGGGCAGATCATTGATGAATATAGAGAAAAGAAGCGGACCTAGAATGGAGCCTTGGGGAACGCCGAGAGTCACAGGTAGAAGGGGGGATAGATTATCTTTCCACAAGACAGCTTGTTGTCAACCGTTTAGGTATGAGTGGAACCAGTTACATACTGATTTATCTATGGACAGTGAGTTGAGGGAGTCTAAGAGTAAGCTGTGATTGACCATGTCGAATGCTTTAGATAGATCGAGGAAGAGGGCAGAGGAGAGCATATTTTGATTACGGTTGTGATTTATTGTGTGAGAGAAGGAGAGAAGGGCAGTGGTTGTACTGTGGGCTGGTCAAAAAACATGCTGGGATGAGGCTTGGAGAGAGTTGTGGGTGAGGTGGGCTAATAGTTGTTTCTGTATGCATTTCTCCATTATTTTGGCTAGGGGAGATAGCATTGCAATAGGTCTGTAATTTGAGAGTTCTATGTAGTTCCCTCCTTTGTGAAGTGGACGAATGTGTGAGATTTTCCAGATGGAGGGGATGTAGGATTCTTGGATAGTACGATTGATTAAGATGGAGATAGGGTATGCTATTACTTTTGCAGCCTTTTGTAGGAATTCTGTGGGAAGTTGGTCGGATGCAAGGGTGGTAGGTTTTAATTTTTCAAGTGAAGATTTGATATAGTCTGTGGAGACAGGCTCTAGTTTTAAGGGAGACGGGATCATATGAGTAGGTGAGGTAGTGGAAGAAGAGGAGGGAGAGAGATTGTTAGCTAGGGATTTGACGGTTTCAGTGAAAAAAGTGTTAAAGGTATTTGCTACTGATTCAGGGGGTAGATTTAAGGTTGATGAGGGGGTAGGGGTAGAAGATTTACCTGGGTGGAGTAGTTTGTTCAGACCTGACCAGAATTTCTGAGGCTGAGTTTGGTGTTTTTGCTGTAAGTTGAAATAGTAGTTTTGCTTGTCTAACATAATAGATCTTTTAGTTTCATTTCTAATCTGTTTGTATGTTATGTGGGCTTGTGGGGATTTGGTGGCTCTCCATGAGGTCCATGCTCTATTTCTAGAAGTAAGTTTTTGTCTGGTAGTATAGGTTGGCCATGGTGCTGTTTTATTTTTGGTTCTAAATCTACATTTGGGAGCGTAATTGTCTAAGATGGCTAGGAAGGTGGTGTTGAATTCTGCGACTGCTTGGTCAAGGGGTAGTGTTTTAAGTTTGGCCCATCTGCATAGGCTTAGATCAGATTGGAAACTGTTTAGGTTAAAGTTCTTTGTATACCTGCGGGTTATAAAGGTGGTTTGGTGGGATATGTCTTCTTTTTTTCTCAATATGTAGGTTAGGAGGTGGTCACTCATATCCTCAGGTAGGGTATCTGCTTTGTACAACTGAGGATTGTTATTTATTATGATCCAGTCTATAATGCTTTCCTTTTTGTTAGATTTGTTGATTCTGGTGGGGGTAGTAATAGTTTGGGAGAAACCATGTAAGTTGATATGGGTGGTTGGAAAAAGTGCTGAACAAGTTGTCCAGTCGATGTTGAAGTCTCCAAGTATGATTGTTTCTTGGGGGTGAGAGGAGGATAACCACTGGAGTGTGCTTTCTAAGGTGTTTATGTTATTACCTGGAGGAATATAACTACATACTGTGTTTATAGCTTTGTTTTTGTTGAGTTGAATTTTTGCGATTATTGTTTCAGTGTTGGTAGTTACTTGGTTGGGGGGGTGTTAATTGTAGTTAACTCTAGAGAGGATTTGTATAGGATGGCTACTCCACCTCCTTTTCTCACTTTACAGTCAAGTCTTATTATATTGTAGTGGGGGGTAATATTTCTTTGTCAGTGATAGTGGGTTTAAGCCAGGTTTCTGTGAGGCAGAAAATAGCAGGTGAGTGTATATCTATGAGTGCATGCAGGTCGTGAAGTGTGTTGTTTACACTTTTGATATTTAGGTGACAGACTAGAAATGATTTTTGGGGCATTATGTGAGCTTCTTATGTTGGTAGGAGTTACATCTAAGGGGTTATTGATGGTTGTTGAGTTTGGGCCAGGGTTAGGATGGATGTCACCATCGGCTATGAGATTACGTAAACTTTGTATGAGTTTGGTGAACTTTAGTAGAAGTTGGTAATAGTTTTTAGTCTTTGGGTTTAAGTATGTTGGTTGTAATGGATGAAGCGGTTTTGGAGCTGGACTATTGAGGAAGTGGGGTTGTGTTGAGGGAGGAGTGTGTGTATGGTAGTGGATTGTTGTACTTTATGTAGAGTGTTGAAAATTAGGCAGGCAGTGGAATTCATAGGCAGTGAGGAGATGAAGTATAATGAGTGGGGGTATGAGGTAGTACAATGGTTTAAGTTTAGGAGATGAGGAGGGAGTTGGTGGATACATGGTAGATATGGTAGTAGGTAAGTTTAAGAGAAGTGAGGGAGGGGTTATAGAGGAGGTAGAGTGTGGGAGAGTTGGGAGTAGGAGAGGTGGGTGTATGGGAGATGTTGTGGGATTGGATTTGACTGTGTAGTAGGAGTGGCCAATTATTTGGGGGAGTGGCTAGTTGGAGTGGTCAATTAGTCAGGGGAGTGGTTAGGGTAGTATAAGTGTAGGAGCAGTGGGGGCAGGTGAGAATTGGGGGCAGGGTAGGGGAGCGAAGTGAGCCCGAAGGGCGAACGGAGCGGGAAGAGCCAAAGAAGAAGAAAAAGCAGATAAAACAATCAGTGGAGTGCTGATTGTTTAAGGTGAGTTTTTCAAGGAGATAATACTTTGTACATATGAGAATGTGTTTTTTAAGGAGGTAAAACTGTGTAGAGTCGAGAAGTATATAGGAGTAGTGGGGTATGATTGGGTCTATCAGATAGCAAAGTAGGAAGTATAGTGGTTGTTTGAGAGAAAAATAGTACAATGTAGAATTGTAGCAGTGGGGAAAAGACCTGGGAGGAGGGAGCCACCTAGTGGGTACAGATAGTACTGCAGCCGAGGCTATTCACAGGGCTTGCAGGTCTAAATGTTTAGGCAGGTTAACACAGGGGTTGATTAGAAGGTTACTGAGAGTAGTTGCTCTGTTGTTTGCGTGGGGGAAGGGTTTGACTGCTGGCTATCCTGGCTTTGGGTTTTACAGGTTACACTTAGGGTGAAAGTAACAGTTGTGTCTTTAGGTAACAGACAGTATAAAATGTACTTTCTTGTGTCCTTTAGGGGAAATAATCCCATAGAGGTTTGGTAATGATCCTTAGCTTGGAGTGGAGGCAGCAGTCCTAGACAGGGTGTGAGACCCAAGACCTAGTACAGGTCAGTCGGTGGTAGTGCTGGGAACAGAAGGGGAGAAGAGAAAGTGGAGGTATGAGTGGAACATAGTTCACAACACCAGTGTGCCACCCAGCAACAGCCCCTAAGGCAAGACAATGTACCTAACACTTTAGTCATAGGTGACTCTATAGTCCGGCACACTGATGTCCCTCTCACCAGGTTGAATAAGGAGAAAATTACAGTCAGCTGCCTGTCGGGTGCCAGGATCCGCCACATAACGCATGCACTCAAGTCACTCCACAACAAGTACAAATATGACTCTGTCATTGTCCATGTTGGAGTGAATGACTTGAGACGTACCTCCCTGGACTACATGAAAAGAGACATGGAAGAGCTCTTGGATCATGTGGCCCAGGCAGGTATGACCCTAGCCCTGAGTAGCATCATGCCTTTGCCCAGAATGATACCACAATATAAGGATAAAATGATTGACTTCAACAATTGGCTAAGCTTATGGTGTCATTCAAAGGGGATCCAGTATCTGTCTGCCTGGGATGACATGACTGACAGACCACGATGCTTTGCCAGAGATGGTCTGCACCTGTCGCCCCTGGGATTCAGGTTACTGGCTAAGGCTCTTGCCACCCCTATAGTGCCTTTTTTAGGCAAACTTCAAAGGAAAAAAACACCACCGTAACAGGTACAAGCATGCAAAATCTGAAGGTAATGCTACTCAATGCTAGAAGTCTAAACCTCAAAATGCACTCTCTCAAGGCACTCCTAAAAATGGAGAACATCGATATCTGTGCAGTAACTGAGACCTGGTTCAAGGCTCCAGAGAGCACCCCTGCAATACCAGGCTACAACTCTTACCACACTTTTCGGCCACCAAACCAGGACCGAAACACTAAAGGTGGAGGAGTGTCAATATTCACCAAGGATATTCACACCACCAGGCTAGTTGGCCAACACAATGTGTCTGAAATTCTCCAAGTGCAACTAACACTAGGTACGACTGCAATCCAAATTGTAGCTTGCTACAGATCCCCCACCATACCCCAAAATTCTCACTACACCTTTCTAAACATACTGAAAAATATTAAGATAGAACCAAACACCCTAATACTGGGTGATTTTAACTACCCTGCCATTAACTGGGAAAACTACTCATGTCCCAACACCTTTGCTCAATGGTTCTTGGAATTCATAAATTCTAATGCCCTGGATCAACTAATCCATAGTCCCACCAGGGGCTCCAATATCCTAGACCTGGTCATTACCAACATGGGAAATCAATGCTCCATACCTATGGTCACCCCCTCGTTAGTGAGGTCTGACCATAAGCTAATCACCCTTAACATCCACATCCCACCGCCACCCCCAGTAAAACCACCATAAAAACTTCTCCAAAGCCAACTTCATGCTACTCAAGTCAGAAGTGACAAACTTCATAACACCCATGCAGACGGGAACTGAAAGTTCAACTGCTGAATCCTACACTAAGGCACTGTATGAGCACATCCACTCATGCATGAATCGTGCCATCCCAAATAGAACCAGAATGCTCTCATCCAAAAAAAGGAAGCCAATCTGGTGGTCCCCTGCCATAAACAAACTTTACAACAAAGGAAGAAACTTTTGCAGAAAAGAGGAAAATCCCAGGATACAAAACTCCCTTACTGGCCTCAGTAAGAAACTGAGATGCCTCATAAAATCCTCCAAAGCTAGTTACGAAAATAAAATTGCCAAAGATTCCAAAGACAACCACAAAGCATTCTATAACTATGTCAAGAATCTAAATGGCAATGCTCAGGTCTGCGCTGCGCTAAAACAGAATGGCATTAAATATACTGCTCCAAAGGATATTGCCAATATCCTGGCAGATCGATTCAGTGCCAACTTCACCCCCTCTCATCCCCTAAATGGCCCATCTCAATACCGAAGATTGCCAAATTCCAGTAATAACGGCCACACAGGTACAAAACGCACTCTCTAAAGCCAAGAATACAGCATCCATGGGACCAGATGACATCCCGGGCTGTGTACTACATGAACTACAATATGAACTGGCACCTCACCTAAGTGTCATGTTTAATCATAGCCTCACCTCAGGTTTCGTGCCCACTGAGTGGCGCAGAGCTACAGTTATCCCAATCCACAAGGGGGATCCACCTTGGATCCCGGAAACTACCGTCCCATCAGTCTGACAAGCCTTATCTGCAAGGCCATGGAGCGTATTATCATGGAACTTATAAACAAAGACATTGGCAACCTTCAAACACTGGACCCCACCCAGTTTGGGTTTGTGAAGGGCCGATCTTGTCTCCTGAACCTGATTGACTTCTTTGAATCAGTCTCCAGAGCCATGGACAAGGGTAAGGTGGTCCACACAGCCTATCTAGACCTTGCCAAGGCCTTTGACACCATCCCCACTCTGGAATCATAGATAAACTTACTAAGTTGGGCATTAATCCCTATGTCACCCAATGGGTTGCTAAATGGCTTACTGATAGAACCCACACTGTAAAAGTAGCCGACTCCAAATCCAGCTCCAGACAAGTGACAAGTGGAGTACCTCAGGGTTCAGTCCTGGGGCCGCACTTGTTTGGTATCTACTTCTCTGAAGTACAGGTCAACACTAAGGGACTCTGGCTAACAAAGTTTGCAGATGACTGCAAACTGGGAGCCATTATTGAATCCCCAAATGATGTGGATACTCTACAAAAGGGCCTTTCAGAAACAGATGCTTGGTGCCAGAGCCATGGGCTCAAGTTCAATGCCAAGAAATGTATTGTTATCCCCTTTGGGAAAAAACATGTATCCATGAATTACCATATAGGTGGCAGTACACTAAACACAGAAAGTGTGATAAGAGACTTAGGGACACAGGTGGACAGTGGTCTCACCTTCGATAACCACATCGCCACAACAATTAGGAAATCCTTCTATGTGGCACACCTCATCACGAAGGGCTTTTCATCCAGAAAAAAGGAGGTCATTGTCCCACTGTACTCATCCCTTATTAGACCCATTATAGAATACAACGCCCCATTTGGTATGTACCTCTCAAGACATCTGCAACAACTGGAAAGGCCTCAGAAATACCTCACTAAAAGAATCACAGGCCTAAAGCAGATGCCCTACGCTAACCGCCTTAAAAACTCCAGCTATACTCTGTGCATATCGTCTACTCAGAGGCGATCTCTGCTTAACATACAAGGCCATGTCAAACCCAGAGCTGTTGGAAATGCTACACTTAAAGAAATCCCAATCCCTCAGAGCTACACGCCCAGGGATCTAAACCTTGTCATCACAATAAACAAAACATGCTGGAGGGATAGGTTCCTGACCCAGAGACTCCCCAGACTCTGGAATAGATTGCCCATACATGTCAAGCAGAGTGCCTCTTTGGACCTCTTCAAGAGGAACCTTGACGATTGGATGGGAGAAAGGAAATTCACCCCAGGGATCACGTCAGTCGCCCTGCTAGACAGGGGTCCAGGAAAGTAAATAATGTGGGAAGAAATAGCCAGGGAATTGTTATGGCTAGGCTTGTATAGGCCTTAGGGCTGATAGCCTAGTACCAACCTATGAACCTATGAACCTATGAACCTATGAGTATTAGGACAAAACAAACATTTTAAACAAAGTACTAGAAAGGATAATGCATAAAATAATCACAGTTTCAAGGAAAACATTTGTTATTCAACTTGATATGCTTATTAAGTTTGTGCAAGCTTGAGCAAGGTAAAATGCATTTACTAGTGGGTTTGTACAACAGTTATTTCAACTATTCCGCTTATCAATGGGTTTACAGGTCAGCTAGAATAAGCAGGTTGAATAATACAAAACGACCAGTGGTCATACATTCATTTTAAAAGTTATGCCAGATGTTCAATCAAATATAGCAGGGGAGAATACACTAGGGTCCATAAGTCTACTATACAGCTTTCAACATTTCTATATATTCAGCTTGCAACATCCCTATATAGCTAATGTATTCACTAAACAACTGCATAAAATGCTTGTACAAAAACCTGCAGCTAGGACTCTTTTGTTATGAATGAGTCCCAATGTTCGTATTATCTGTTACACTAGGGCCAGATACACATGTGCGCTAGACAAAAGTTCAGCATTCTTATGGAGGGAGTGATTGTAGATATAGCGCTCTGCTTATCGTACATAAATGTGGACCTTTTCACTAAGCACGTCTCTAACGCGGTTTATTCATGTTTATGTGTGCACTGCTACCTATTAGAGAGTTAGACTCGCAACTTTAATAGCGAGGTGGCCCAAGAAAATATTAAAAGTGGGAGACAGCAGAGAGTTTATGGGGAATGACTACTTGTACACCAGACAGAAGAGGAGTAAATGTATCCCATTATTCAGGGAATGTCAAGAAGCAGGCATGAGTTCTAACTGCTGTCCCCAGGTATTTTAAAAATAGTTTTCCCTAGAGGAACAAAATCATTTTTCAGATGAAGTACATCTTAAGGAAGAAATACAAAAGTTTGAACAACAAAAAGTGAGTTGTTAAACAGAAGGAGATTCTTTTCTTGTTCTTCTGATAATAAAGACCACTGACAGACTGTGCCAGTGAAACCTTTTCCAGTTTTTCAATGGAAAATGCTTTAGAGAGTGGAAAAAGCACAAGAGTTGACTAGAAGAATCAAAAGTATGTTGGAAATGAAGCAGAGACAGCATTTGGGAGAAGGAGATGAACAGGACTAGAACAAGAAAATCTGGAAATATTGAACTTTCTTGGACTTTGTTAAACTTCTAGGGAACTCTAAAATATATGCTCTACTTCATCCCATTAACATTTGGAGAATAAAATCAGTAACTTGGAAATTGACAAATGTGGGATTACAAAGCAATAATTATAGTTGAGAAACATGACAGAACAATAAAATCTAGAAGTATTGGACTTCTTTGGACTTTGTTAAACTTGTAAGGGAGTCTAAAGCATATTCCCTACTTCATGTCATTAATGTTCAGAAGAAAACTTAGGAGAGGGGAAGAGGAAGGAGAAGGTTAACTGTAAGGAAAACAATTTTTTTCTTAATACTACCATTTAAATGGTGCATAATTTTCTTTGCATGCTATAACGTTTTTTTTCAGTGTAATGGGGATACTAATGTAAATAGGTGCTCCTGTTTTTTTTTTTTTTCTTTCTCCTTTCTTCTCTCTTTCTCTTTGTTCTCTTTCTTCAGTTTTAAGAAATGTAGGCACTGAAGTGAAAACCTATTTTCCTTACAGAGATGAGATGTTAATGGAAGATGGCATTATTTTCAAAGGTCCTAAAATTGTTGTTCTTGCTTCCTTACAACAAGAATATATCCGGATTTTGCATCATGGTCACCCAGGTTCTACATACACAGAAATGCATAATACAGGAAGATGTCACTGTGCCATCCACTAAAATCTCCACAAAACAGCCACAACAACTGTAATTCATTTAGCAGAGAAAACTATGTATTACCGCAACCAGATTTTTGTGGTTGCGGTAATGTGAATGCTGGCATGAAAACGAGTGTGGTAATTAGTGACACTTGTTATTTTACATCTTTGCTTACAACAAATAGGTTCAGCTTACATTCAGGAAGATAAAACAACTGATGTTATTAAAATGGTTATTAAAACATTCTAATAGTCTGGCATAATATCGGTCAACAGTTTCACTTTCCTGTTGGATGCATTGATTAATGCAAGTCCAGTCTGCCCTAGGCTTTCATTTCTCAGAGATTCGGTCTGTAAGACCTTTCACTCTGTTGTCTAACTCTGCGCTGCTATGTGGGAGGGGCCTGAGCGCAATATCATGGGGATTCCAGTCACCACTAATCATGTGCTAATCTGGTCCCACAATTTGTCTGACTACTTTTTCTACCTCTTCTCCGTTTAAATTATAATGCAGCCTCATTCCTTGCAAATCTTCTAAGAACTTTCTAAAACTAACTTTGGATGGGGAATTCCCTCAGTGGCTTTCCCAATGTCTTCTGGAGTCCAGGGTCAATACACTAGAATAGTTGGGTCCTGACCTTCTTGCCCTGCCTGAGGATTAGGCACTTCTATAAGTGGGCATATTTCTTCTTCACTCATAAATCATGAATTTCTACCCATTTGATATAACTCAATGTCCCCTTTTGAGTTTCCTGCCCGTGTAACAAACGGTTTTGCTTTTGTAGTGTCTCTACTCGCAATGACAGTAGGATATCGCGGGGGTGGACTAATTTGTTCACTTGCCTCATATCCTGGTAAGGGAGGCGGAGGGGCTGATGCTATTACTAAGTTATTGTCCTCCTTATCTAAAAACATTGCTTTTGAATTATTACTCTTTTGTTCCCTTCGGTTTACTTCCTCAATCCACCTGTGTGCCTGAGGAATTCCTAATTGACGTTGCTTTTTTACCCGACCTGTAGAATCGGTTTTAAGCTGTTTGACAAGTTTGACAAGTGAGGATTTTTCTAGTTTACTGTCAAATTCATACTTATTAACCCATTTTGAGTAGTATTTAATATTATCAGCACGCTGTGACTGCATGTATTTCGCGTCTTCAGTTAATGGTGGATTTTGGGACCTTTTTGTACAATTATTACCCATTTTTGTTCTATCCTTTTAATCATTATGTAACACCTTATTTTTAACATGGTACCACGGATGTTTTTATAGTCTCTTCAGAATGACTGCCTACCTGCTCTGTTTCCCTGATCTATGACAAGACAGTAATCTTTCTGTCCCTGACTTATAAATAAAGTCTTAACAGAACAAATACAGATCTAGTCCCTGATCTAAAACAGAAAAAGAAGGTAGATTCACCTTACCTGAGCCTTCGTGATTGATCACCTGGTTCGAGTAAACCCGTCCTTCAGTCACAGATCAGAAAGTGGCTGGCCTCTTTTGTACGACAATTCAGTCAGTGGACTTTTCAAATAAGAAGAACCGATGTGGTTTCTTCCCCGTACGGTTTCAAGCCACCTGGCCTGTCTGATCCAAGGCGAAGTGAAGGTTTCCAGTCCGAAGGACCAATCTGTCAAAGGAAAAAACTTCAAAGACCAATACACGTAAGGTTCAGTTACGGCACTTTAATTTACTTGCAGCAAGGAGACAAAAACATGCAAATACAAGGATTTGTCTAACTACTAACAGGAAGTATGTTCATTTTTATACTATTTTACAAGACATGGCCTTCTAAGCTGATGTAATCAAACACAACTTTTAGCATTGTTCTACAGCAGATGTTACTTCAAATTTTCTGCTGACATGACTAGATTTGTGAGAAACGTTTCAGAAAAACAACCTGGCCTTGGTGACTATTAATCCGTTTACAAGCATCTATTGTACAGTGTTACTTTTCAAGGTACTTTTCTAATACAGATACAAGCAAATGCTGATTGCAGTTCATATTTTCAAGCAGGCTTTGTACTAATTATCTGTAACTTCTACAGCTGTGTATTTTCTCATGGCATAGCAGAACTTCTTGTCTACGTTTCATACAAGTAGTATTGTTCTATTCATTATTTTCCTAACACAAGCAGAAATCATTTGCTTCTCAGTAAATTTCCAAGGCATAAGCAAGATTTTAGCTAACAGTACAAGGTCAGAAAGCAACTGCAGTCTGTACAGATTTATGCAGTATGAAATAGAGTAAATGTGTTAACCCTTTTCAAGTTTCTAAATGCACTAAGCATATTGCTAATACACACATTAATACATATTTTTCTAACAATCCCATAACCCATACCCCACATACAACCTGTTGTCTGCATAGCCCTGTGGATGGTGACATATCTGACATCTGTGGGTGTATGTCATATGGGACAACACAGACATGTGTGATAGATGGCCATCACACACATTTGTCCAACACATGTGCACACATGGCCATGGGGGATGGCCAGAGATACATAGCCACACAGTAGATGTGATGTGTATACACCCTGTTTCACATTGTCCACACATGGTCCAATTATAGCCTTAGTTGACCGATTATACAGTTGATGTGGTACACTGGACATCCTAAAAGCCTGTGCACAGCCAGTGGAGGTGTCACTGATGTCTGCCATATAAGATATGTTGAACATCACGCCTGTGTCATAGCATGACAGTTGTCACCTCTACAGCTTCCACAGACATTGACACCACATCAGGCCACAAATACTGTACGTTTCCCTTGCTGCTGTAGGACATCACCGTTAGCTGTGCACCTCATGTGTGTGGTACAGCAATGTTATGTTGGACATGGTGAATTGACAAGTCCGCTATGTGTGGACATGGTTGCCAGGCAGCTAAGACACTGTAGTTGTTGTGCAGGGGTGTCATCTGTACGTCCTCCAGTGACCTGTCACATGACACAGCATGGTTTGGTGTGTACACACCTCAGCATCGTGGATCACAATCCACAGTTATGTCATGGGAATGCATGCAGTTATGGCTATGCAATGTGTACATATTATGCACTGTATAGCAATATAGACACCTCATGATGCCATACAATGGCACAGTGTCTGTACTTCACACTGTAGAGCAATGTAGACAGCTCACACTACCCTTCCATGCACATGCACATTTGCTAAACATGCATTCTATCTGTAGGGCATACAGACAACACCACAATGTGATGGCCATTACAACGCTGTACATGTCAGGACACCATTGTGTCAGACATGTATGCATGTTAATGCACATGTCAGCAGATTACATGTCAAGGTCACATCAGCCATGTGTACTGTTATCCTGTTCTGGTCCACATGGTGTATCACGGGGATGCATGCATACTACCATGATTGTGTGAACTGCATGGCTACTGATATGGAACCTTCTTGCTGTATTGTGCACCCCAGGGGGTATGCTTACTAACACTATTAATGTCTGAGTGGCATGCCGTCTGCTGTATCACAGGCATGCTGCATACCATCTGTCAAATCACATGCATGGTGTGTGTGTGTGTGTGTGTGTGTGTGTGTGTGTGTGTGTGTGTGTGTGTGTGTGTGTGTGTGTGTGTGTGTGTGTGTGTGTGTGTGTGTGTGTGTGTGTGTGTGTGTGTGTGTGTGTGTGTGTGTGTGTGTGTGTGTGTGTGTGTGTGTGTGTGTGTGTGTGTGTGTGTGTGTGTGTGTGTGTGTCTGTGTCTATTGTAATTTAGAGTCTTTCTTTGCATTCACAGGTGATGTAGGTGCATTACCCTCCTGCGGTCCATCTGATGTTAGTGTCCCCACAGATACTAGCAGTGATGAACATATGCATGAGGTACAGGCAGGGTTGTCAGGGGCTGAATCTGTGCCAATGGTTGCCATCCCAGCTATGTCCCCCTCTTCCCCACACACAGTTCTGCTGCCAACACATACCACATCACCAGCGGCCATAGAGGAAGGACAGTCAGCGTCTGTTAGCGTGGAACAGAAATGTGTGGTGGCTACAGAAGGTGTGTCTCCACACCATGGTGTCAGTGTAATGTCTGCGGATGTGCCACACAGGCATGTGGCTGGTGCTGCTCGTAGGAGGACCTCTGGCAGACATGCACCTGCAGGACAGAGCGCAGCTGCTGGTATCACCAGACACATGTTCCAGACTGTAATGGCGGCACAGGCACGTGCTGAATGGCAGAACAGAGAAGGGCAGAGGCTGCAGAGGGCTGCTATCCATACCCTAAATGACAACATCCAGGCATTGGCAAATGCTCAACAGCAGATTGCTGATGTTCTGGACAGACGATTGGGTGACATGGTCGGAATCCTTGACCATGGCATGGCAATCCGCGAGCATGAGCTGTCTGTGCTGGAACATCTGGTAGGAGTGAGGCATAGGCCACGTGTACGTAGACCAGCTACACCACCTAGTGCAGGTCAACGTGAGCGTGCCACCTCACATGCCCGCTCCCATAGTGCCAGTAGCAGTAGCAGTGCAGCTGGTGCTGTGATGTCCACACCAGGACACAGCAGGCCACATGGACGTGGCCCTGGATGTTCCCAATGGGGACACAGTTCCAGTGGACATGTGTCGTCAGATGGTAGCCGATCTGTACCTCCGCCTGGTAGTGGCCGTGCAAACCCTGACAGCCACAGGTCATGTGGCCATGGCTGGGCACAGTGAGCTGTACAACCTGGTCTGTACAATCTGGAGCTGTCAATAATACCCCTGTGTAGGCCTCACAAAAGGCAGAACTGTGTGCACACATACACGCACACAGCAAACACATCTGTAGAGCACCACAACACCCACATGCATACTGAACAGACATGTCCAATCATATCACCGGCCCTTACCCACACACATGATGTCACCCATTGGTGCAACCTATGCCCCTGGCCCACATTATCACCCTGTGCATATGATGAAGCCTGTGCCACATTCCTGTCATCCACACCATCAGTGCAGGGACATGCTCAAATGGTCTGATGCACAGGGTGAACAGAATAGTGAGATGTGTATATTACATTAGTTGTGTACGACTAGTGAGGGAAGTGCATATTACATTAGTTGTGTAAGAATGGTGAGAGACGTGTATATTACATTGGTTGTGTACTGTTGACACGCACCGGACATACCATGTAGTACAGGTGTAGCATGCATTGTTATATGTGCACAACCATGTAGTACAGGGGTAGCATGCATTGTTATATGTTCACAGTATGTGTCTCGGTAACAACAGTAACAGCATGTTGGTAATGATGCCCAGGTTCCCTCCTTATGGTCTACATGCATGTGTCTACAGGTAGCAGGGTTTGCAGTCTCCCATGTGTAACTGTGGAGTACTCACAGGCACATATGGCAATCTCAGCATGCTATACGTAGCCTCACCCAGACAGCTGGAAAGTCTAACATACCACAGATGTCCACACATATACTGATCCAGCAGCCTGTATGCAGTTTAATAGGCTACAGTGGCTAGAGATGAGACATCCATACCAGGTCATGTCACAGGTATGTTGACATGGTGCAGGGGTTGTACACAGCGGTCTGGACAATGATAACGTTAGAGGCCACCTGATAGCATGAGGCCTCACTGTGTAGCAGTAATACCCTGTCACAGTACAGGAACATGCCCACATTCACGGGGTCGACAACACTATAACGCACACCCCATAGTGTTGAGGTGAGGACACTTGCCTCTGTGGTCATCACCCTCACAGTACTGTGAACCCACACAACTCGACATAGAGAAGGGACATGTACAGGTAGCCAGTACGGCTGAGACCGATGGCATCAACAGGGTAGTTGACTGCATCACCGTGAGGGGTTGGGATCCTGTGTTCTGTATGGTAGCATACACCCACACTCCATGCACCAGACAGCCATACATACATACACACACACACACACACACACACACACACACACACACACACACACACACACACTGTGGAGACCACAACTGTCATACACATATGGATAGCTGATGTGTGTGATACACACACCACACCTGCCTATGTCATGCATTCCACACTGTGGTATGTACAGATGTCTACAACAGTGTACAGGGGTGTGTCACAATTGGGATGTATTCCCCACCATATGTGGCATATATGGTCGCACACACACATGGCAGTACTGTGAATGATACATCTGCTATATGATGATACATCTGACAGACATGCAGCAGTATTGGCCGCATTATGTGTACCAACACTATGTCTGTCAATTGTGCTGCTATATGCACATGGGAGGATGTACGTGTTACAGGTGTCGAGTGACATACAGTCAGTAACACCTGACCGTTGTGTAGGTTTTATGTCATCACCGTCAGGTATTAGTAACATAGCGTACTGTTTGCACATGTAATGGTATGATGGCGTGTGACACACATGTGAACCGTACCCAGTGAACATCCATCTACACAGGTGGATCACCACTTTACGCACACACATCCATCCATACCTGATGCACATCCTACCGTACTGTCAGTATGTCACCATATACAGGTGTCAATGATGGGGCTGCATTGCAACTGCATGTTGTAGTTCGGCACAGATGAGTTACTTACATCAGCTACTGCACATGCATGGCAGCTGCATGCACACTACAGTTTGTACATGTGTGTTGGTCCTACATGCCTGACATGTAGCCATGTTTGTATGCATTGCAATTGGTGGACATGTGTGTTGACATACATAACATATGGACTGTTGTATGATATGATGGGTGTCATGGGTAACTAGTACAGAGGGAATGTGTCCTCGGTCAACATTGCTACCTCATGTACTGTTGGCATTCAACAGCCGTGGACCCACCTCCCATTTGCATGCGTATGATTGCTGTAGCCACTTGTCTGCACAGACAACAGCAAAAGCTATGCTATGTACATATGTGTTGTTTGTGTGGTCCATGCACATATCCACTGCAATTACATATATGACATATCCGAACATGTGTATTCATTGGTGTACAGCGACAGTCATCTGTCACAGCTGTGTAAGACCCAGGGCCCCTGTTATGTGTAGAGCTGACCTGGTTATGTACAGTGGTATCATTGCAATGCATAACACATGATGGAACCCTGTCGGTACATGTGTAGTCTGCACAGTTGCTGTACACCTACGTACAGTCCACTGGTCATACGTCCACGGTGTTGTGTTGATGTATTTCTGGTCCAACGACATGGTGGTGTCTGAGGTCTACATTGTAGACTGCGGTGTGTACCTCTGTGATCTGCACATGAGACATCTGTGATGGCTCCTGAGTGTGTACTGGTCAATACATGTGAGTGGCCATCATGTACGTGGGGACAGTAATACCATACTGTGCCCTTCCGTGTTTAGTATCCATGTGCATGCCAGATGGCCCTTTGCAACTGCTGTGTGAGCATGCCCAGTATGCCGTTGTGTAGCTGGACACACAGTACATTCCAAACTGTGTCCTTACATGTTTAGAAGCTGTGTGCATGCAAGACGGCCCTTTACAACTGCTAAGTGTGTGAGCATGCCCAGTACGCCGTTGTGTAGATGGACACGCAGTACATTCCAAACGGACGTGTAATACTAAGCGTGTGGGCATGGCCAGTGACACTTTGTGTCAGTGATGTGCCTCTGTGTATGGGCATGGCCATTGACATCCTGTATAGCGATGGTGGGCATGCAGGCAACAGATGTCCATTTTCAACGTCACGATGGATGCCTACATTAAACACACTGACTGACTGTCTTGCAGGGTGTACTGTCTGTGGCATGTCCCATATCTATGTAGTGCTGTTGTAGTGCTCCATAGATATTTAGTTTCCCCAATCACACCACTGCCGTGTGTTTGTCCACGTCTACCTTAGGACAGTAATATGCTTTCAGACTGCTCACTCTCTATACATTCCATATCGGTGTCCTTGCCTTTGCGGAAGATGTCACCCACCTAGAAGTATGCCTCTGGGAGTGCTCTGTTCAGTAATCTCAGTAGCGTGTTCTGTAAATGCGTATTGCTGTAGTGTGATAAGGTAGTTAGGTGTATGTTCGACTCCCAGCCCTGCCAAGTGTGTGTGCCTGTGTGTGTGTGTGTTTCCAGCTGCCTGGGGACACGGTAATGCTTTTAGATGCCTCTCACCACATACATTCCCTATCGGCGTCTTTGCCTTTGCGGATGATGTCACCCACCTAGAAGTATGCCTCTGGGAGTGCTGTGTCAGTAATCTCGGTAGCGCATTCTGTAAATGTGTATTGCTGTAGTGTGATAAGGTAGTTAGGTGCATGTTCGACTCCCAGCCCTGCCAAGTGTGTGCGTGTGTGTGTGTGCATGTGTGTGTGTTTCCAGCTGCCTGGGGACACGGTAATGCTTTTAGATGCCTCACACCACATACATTCCCTATCGGCATCTTTGCCTTTGTGGATGATGTCACCCACCTAGAAGTATGCCTCTGGGAGTACTGTGTTCAGTAATCTTGGTAGCACATTCTGTAAATGCGTATTGCTGTAGTGTGATAAGGTAGTTAGGTGTATGTTCGACTCCCAGCCCTGCCAAGTGTGTGTGTGTGTGTGTGTGTGTGTGTGTGTGTGTGTGTTTCCAGCTGCCTGGGGACACAGTAATGCTTTTAGATGCCTCACACCACATAAATTCCCTTTCGGCATCTTTGCCTTTGCGGATGATGTCACCCACCTAGAAGTATGCCTCTGGGAGTGCTGTGTTCAGTAATCTCGGTAGCGCATTCTGTAAATGCGTATTGCTGTAGTGTGATAAGGTAGTTAGGTGTATGTTCGACGCCCTGCCGTGTGTGTGTGTGTGTGTGTGTGTGTGTGTGTGTGTGTGTGTGTGTGTGTGTGTGTTTTTCCAGATGCCTGGGGACACAGTAATGCTTTTAGATGCCTCACACCACATACATTCATTATCGGTGTCTTTGCCTTTGCGGATGATGTCACCCACCTAGAAATATGCCTCTGGGAGTGCTGTGTTAAGTAATCTCGGTAGCGCATTCTGTAAATGCGTATTGCTGTAGTGTGATAAGGTAGTTAGGTCTGTGTTCTAATCCCAATCCTGCCACGTGTGTGTGTGTGAGAGTTTCCCGCTGCATGACAACAGTACATTGCTTTTACACTATTCACTCTCCATAGAATCTGTACGGTGTCTTTGCCTTTGATGCTGATGCCAGCAAGCTAGACGTATGCCTGTGTGAATGCTGTGATCTAGTAATCATTGTAGCACGTTCTGTACATGTGTAATGCTGTAGTGTGATAAGGTAGTTAGGTCTGTGTTCTGATCCTAACCCTGCCAAGTGTGTGTGTGTATATCTATTTATATATATATGTGTAATGTAGATAGATATTGATATGTATGTGGATATTAGCACTATTGAATGCGCTGCATTATCTGTACGTGAACACCTTTGATGTATGTAAATCTGCTATGGCTCTGTGATAGTGCACATACTGTGTGCTGTAGTGATCCTGGGTTATAGTTGTGTAGTGACCAGTTATTCTGTTGCTGGGTATTACAAGGGACATTGACAACAATAATAGTACAGCACCTTTAAACAGTCATCTGCACATCTCAGCAACAGTCAGCAGTGGTTATTACTTTGGAGGATGAGTATGGCTCATATAACTATGTATTAACAGACAATACTATGCAAATCAGGTTAACATTACTGACTCCCATTTATCCACAGGTTGTGTTACAGATCCCAAGAATGTATGTGTATACATTGACAGGTGCAGGACTGGAATATTGTTGAATGCATGCAGGGGTGTCCATGGCCAGTAATGGCGATCTGTACAGCCTGGCAGGTATGGTCTGTGACTGTCCCACAACCTCCTGTATATGCATGACACATGCTGAAACTGTGTACATGCAGACACACACACATGAAACAAACAGCTAGGGCTAACACATACACACACACACATTGCATCAACATTGGGCCATGCAAACACTGTTGTCCTTCACACACACACATACTTACATGTTGATTGGATGGCTCAATGACAGGCTCTGGAAAAAGGAACACCATACCCTGTGCATATGATGACACCTGTGCCACCACCTGTAATGTGTAATATAGATGCAGGAACAGACCAACATGGTGTTGATGCTCAGGGTGGCTTTATAGCACTGTATTAATGTTAAAATGTTGTTAACACAAAGTGTGATATCCTTCTAGGTGTATGTAAGCAGGCATGATGTATTGCAGCTATGACCATCAATGTAGTATAGTTTACAGCACTGTTGATTTTGAAGATTTATTATCCATCCATGTGTCATTTGAGTGACGTGTATAGTATTGGCAGCATGTGTTTCAGAGTGTGCAGTATGTGTGTGATGTGTATAGTACAGATTTATACATGCTTACAAACATGTACACTGGCTTACATGACATTACACGGGCTTCAACATGCTTACACTAGCTTACTCATTCTTCAATGCACGCACACAGGCTGACACGCGCGCACACATGCTTACTCGGGCTTACAGGCATGCACAGGTGCGCACAGGTGCAAACACACTGTCAGCAGGCTTGCAAGAAACTCCAGTGATATCTATGGTGTACACTGTCAGTTTCCTGACTGTACCTAGGATAAATCATAACACGCCTCTTCCACTGATGAGTAACTGACAGCAAACATGTGACACATTGCTCCGATAGGATTACAGTGTTTTATACATACATACTCATGATGTCACCTATCTTCTACTCTGATAGTCCCCTTAACCTACTCTTGCACTGTAGTGGCTTGGCCCATATGGCATGATGAATTGTGATTCACTATACTCAGCCTCAATTGCATCGGATTGCCTACTAATGCTTGGTTACATCTCTGACAGAGCGCTTCCACACATAGCAACCAGTACTCAGTAGCCTTCTTGTCTTCAGCTTGCCATTCACCTGCATGGTGAACTAACTGTTAATGATAATTACAATTTCTATGTGTATTTTAAATATTTCTCTTGTTTTAAAAGCGCAGCGCGTTTTTGCGCCACTGCGCTATGCTTACACACCGGAGATTGGGGGAGGACAAATAGAGTTTTATTAATTTCAAATGGAAAAATATGCCACTGGCCTTATATTTGGCCATTGGCATTCTTCTTCAACTGAATTCATCCTTTATCTGCAGCTGACATTGCTCCGTTTAGCTACTTGCAGAACATAACTTGGTTAACATCTGAGTACATTTCCGCACATAACTCTACTCTTGCACGGACAGCTTACTGTTTCATGTATCGCAGATTTACATCATTTGCATAGCTTTCACCTACAAATGGGGTAATTTGCATATCCTAACATTGTTTGTGCAGTGTTCGGTTTAGGGGCTGTCTTACATGCCCCTACAGGATATTGCTGAATAGCTCGGCAGACATCTTGCCTTGTTCTACTCTTCCTCTACTCGTACACGCCGGCCAAGGCTCCATGACCCCTGGCCTAAGCTTTGCTGTGTGCTAATATGTCTATTTGTGGAGTATGCATGGCTGTAGGTATGTTTTGACCTGCTACATCTGACATTTCTACAAAGCAGCTCCCACTTTCATCATTTGCAATGGTGACAGCCCTATAGGTACTATATATACAGCTGTGACATTTGACATGTCAGCACATACCTGCGGTCAATACTAAACTGACTACTTCAGCGCTTTTCATATCTTCAGATTTTTCTTGTAGTAGTATAGTCGATAATACTGTTTCCTATAAAATGTATCTGTTTCTGATACAAGATATATCATTTTATTACACCACTACACACAAGAAGAAATCACAGGCCAGATGCCATTACATTCCTTTTGCAGGACACACCCACCAAGAGTGTTGTGTTCCTCACAAAAGCCAACAGGTGCTAATCAAAACATATTATGCTATCATCTACCTCATGTGTTCGCCAGTATTTGTGCTTTCCGTCAGTGGCAGAACTCACATGCGAGTGTGGGAGACTGAACACTGTATTGGGGACACTGCATAACACCCTGAGGGACACTATTAACCTTCCACATTGACTATCTCAGGGCATAAGTATTCATTCACATTTATCGAGGTACATGCTTTTGACTTATACATGTTTTGTCATTTGTCATCCCATCTTTCTTCACACCTGTCCACCTGATATCACTAGTTCTGTACATTTATTTAGGACAGGGTTACCTTCATACCTCTCAACTGTACACATTTTGGGTAAATGTCCCGAACTTAGACTTGTAATGTTGTTCCTTTTTTGTTATTATTGTGCCTTTCTGGTAAATTAGTGGCAGGTCATTAAGGACTGTGAGGTTAGATAATAATGACAGACATTAGTAGTTCATAACTAATAACTCTCAAAACATTCATACTAATGAATTATCCATTATTCTATCAACGTTCTAACTTTCTCAGAGGAATGTTTAACATAGTCTCTATTTGTACTTATTTGAATATGCCTTTGTCCATATGTCTTATTCTGAAAGGTTGAGAGGTATGGTTACCATCTTATTCGTACGCATGTATGTCCATGATAATCGCTTACATGACACTGATATAAGTCCCTACGTCTTCCCAGAATGGTTTACACAATATCCAGTAGATGGGTTCTTCATTTTTGGAAGGTATAGGCGTGTGCTATACCCACATAGGAATATTAATCACTCCCATGAGGCGGACCTAATAAATCTGTACCAACTGACACCTGTGAACCTAGGCCCATTATTGCATACCCATGATTCCCATACATGACACCCCTTCACAGTAGTCATAAGACATATTTAATGTGAGCGATAATAAAGTATGAAGATACTTCTAAGCACTATCCAATCTCCACGTATCGGGACATATGTCATACATTCTGTCAACCGATGTGTTATTACCCTTGCACAAGCTACTGTTGCATGTACAGCTATATTGTAGCTGCGGATGTGACTTCTTTTGCGTCAATAATTACTGGCCGTTGCCTGTAGACAACCACTTTTTGGAGTCCTGCAAAGGGCACCTATATCCATGTTTAAAGAGTAGAACTTGCAGATTTGGCGCACTGGTACTTTCCGGGCAATGGTTTGGAAAGCAGCAGTGTATTTACCTTTCTTGCATGTCTGTATGTCTATCCATAATAGCTATGACGTAACCTATTTATGTACATGTGTTATATCTACAAGGCGAAATGTTTCTTTGTTTGTTATGTATATATTGATTTATGTAATTGTGTGTGTGTGTGTGTGTGTGTGTGTGTGTGTGTGTGTATGTATATATATATATATATATATATATATATATATATATATATATATATATATATATATATATATATATATATATATATATATATATATATATATATATATATATATATATATATATATATATATATATATATATATATATATATATATATATATATATGTATGTGTACATTCTTTATTTCATATATTTAGTTTAAGTCTGTGGATATATATCTATACACAATTATATATATCCATATATAGATATATAAATAAATGTGTAGAACACAGTATTCATTTGCTATGCTGTGAGCGGATTACACACGCGCAGGCGCACTTGCATATCCTTATTGTGGGTTACATATGTTTACTAACTCTTTGTGCTTACGTGGGCTTTCTTAATTGTAACGGTACCAGTACAATATCTGTAATCCAGTTAGCGGACATATGCGAAACACACGTTCACCTTTACATATTTAAATGTCTTTACAGCACACATGCATTCATTAACTCACATGTGCTGTAGTCGTAGTTGACCCAGGACTGCATTCACGTTGGCCGGATGCTGTAACCACTATACTATTGGTGTTCTGACTCATTTATATGCATACCCATAGTACATATCTTCATTACCATACGCCTCTCCGCTTCACTTACAACACAGGCATCCATTCTCCTGCTGGGAAAAATGCGGTACTACATATTACACATTCCCTATTCCCTACTGCTCTGGACCCAAGCTGCATATTTAATCACTCCAAGGATATGCAGAACTCCAAGGCTTATAGTCCTGGCACATACAAGTTTTTGATTGTCAGGGTGTTCCTGTGGTGATCTGGGTTTAGGCTTGTCCGCCAGGTGAATGGAACTGCCCTGACTGAGTTCAAATGTCAGATGAAGTGCATGGACAGAATTTGTCCATTTTATAGAGGTTTACCTGTGTTTACAGACACAGGTCTTTCGGCACCTGTCAGCAGCTTTTTATGTTGGCAATACATAATATGGGTGGGGGTGGTTACAATACATAATCCACGGTGAGTGGTGTTCCCATTCACATTTGATTATTTCCTGTATGCATTCATACGAGGATTATTATTTTGGACATGAATTAACTACAGGTATGCAGTGGTACAGTAAACAAATGTGAAGGTTTGTTACTGTAAATATGTACAGACCTCTGTAATACACTGTTGTTTTCTGGCAAATCAGTAGCTAGTCATTAAAGACTGAAGTCAGAACATAATGACAGACAGTTGAGTTTCAGACTTCATACTCTTCAGGAAATTAATGACAATGTACAAACTGTTATTCTATCAACTTTCTCAGTTTCTTTACAAATTGTCCATACTGTTGGGCCTTTGTCCCACTTTTATTCACGGCTTTGTCCAGATATCTTGCTCTTAGAGGTTGACAGGTATACTTTTATTCATGGCTTTTTCCAGATATCTTGCTCTCAGAGGTTGACAGGTATGGTTGGTCACAGCTACACACACATTAAGTGTCCCTCATACAGTAGAGCAGGATTATCCTGTTTACTTCAGTGCCTTCATCACCCTTATACCATGTGCCACTATGCGAATGTGTGCAATATATTTCCACTTATTCGTGTCGGGACACGTGCGTCACGGGCAAGTGTTTGATCCTGGGTAGTAGGTTATGCATGACCACTTAGGGCTGGACAGTGTTGTACACCTCTAATGCACATTCCAACTTCTGTCCAGGTATCTACAGGACTGGACTTCGTGTCTTCTGTTCTAATGTTTACACAGGTTACATATCCCATGAGGGATATCCAAAAATTGTACCGATCCACAGCTGCACCACACCAGTAGGCCAAGTATGGCTGGATTTGGTGGACGTTCAGGTACGGGAGCGGGTTGTGTGATGTGGAGGGGGTGCTGGGTAGTCCATTATGCATCCAGCTGTGTTGCATTTGTTATGGCCAGTTCCATCCAGGTGTGTTGCATTTGTTATGGCCAGTTCCATCAGGACCAATCTGTGGGTATGTGCTGGTAACATATCTATATATTTGTATCGCACATTTCAATATTCATCTGTTTGTGGGATTGTGTTCTACAATATGGCTTGTTTGGTTGTATTGCAGCTGTTTATACATGTGTTTGTGTTTCTTTCAGCTTCACCCGCTGCTCCCTCATACACCTCTGGTTCACCTATTCTGCATACAACACAGTATCGCCTTGGAGGATTGTACCATTACCCATCCACCCCACACACACAGATTCCTCACACCCCATACATCTGTGCTTTGGTTGTTGGCCCATGACACGGCCAGAGTAACACATTGAATACCCTACATGTGTCTGGTACCAGTATGGTTGTGTGGACTACTCTGCCATGTCTGCTTTCCACATGCTATACCTCACGCACATAGGTACACACCCATACTTCTCTTTCATTACATGTTTGGTATACCCGGGTACTACCCGTTCGACTGTGACACATCCTGACAAGTTCGGCTTGTACCGCTGACTACCGGATTTTGGCGGCCTGTTGTACTCATTGGTAGGATGCCACCTTTTCCTATGTCCAGGATGGGATATATTCCATACACATATCTGACTGTAGTGGACAACACCTCCCCACAGTCGACGGTAGGGTTGCCAACTTTTCAATTGGCCAAAGTGGGACATTTTTGGTACACACTTCACATTTTACAGTCTGACACATACTCACGGTCAGTACACAGGATAGAACTTTAGACTTCTTGCCTATATAAAAGCTTATTCTTGTAGCAGTTCAGTTGCTTATTCTGTTTCTTATAACATTTATGTAATTTAGATACAGAAAACCTGTTTAATGCAACTATTACATAACGTATAGGGAATAATTTTGTCTTATAATCTCAGGACATTTGCCATTGTTACAGGTTTTTGTCGGGACACAACTGCCCAAAGAGGGACTGTCGCTCGCAAAGTGGGACAGGGAGTAATCCTAGTCGATTCTACGGATAATAGTGTTCCTTTCAGCCTACATGTGTCCTTATTGCTGTGGCTGTTTGCATGCTCCTTCTGTTTCATTTACATGCTTACTCTATTTCCTATCATGTTTGGTATGTGAAATATGGACATACCTTTTGCATGTGACTATTACATGCCTAGTGGGATGTAATTCGGACATATGTTCTCTAGATATCTACATTTCTCATGTACCTACTGGCGGATCGCTAACATATGATGCATTTCACTTCCACTTGGTATGGCTATCTACACTGCGTTGGACTATGGCCACACGGTCTTCCATGTCATTTGTTTGCGGGATAGGGACCCATTATTCCCTACTGTGCATTTCTGTTTGCTTCGTCACTTTGTGTTCGCAGGTACTTTCTTGCATGCTTTGCATATGTTTCAGTATCCAGGGACACTGACGTGGTTACTATCTTGCAACTTGTTATATGCAAGCATTTTAGGTTGCACATCGACAGCTGCCATTTCCATGCCACCGTGCGGCACTTCGACACGCCCTATGCACTCGCGTTCCTTTCCTGTGCATGTGGCTGTGTCGGCAGCGCGCCTTCATTACTATGCATTTGGCGCTACTGTGCCATCCTCACGCCACACGGTCAGCGCAAGCCTAACGCTAGCCTTGCGCCGAGCTTCATGAATCCCGGGGATTGTTTATTCCTGCCCACTGCAAGTGGATCACATGACTGCATACCAGGGGGTGTCACATGACCATGTGAATCTCATAACACATATTTTCTTCTACTCTTCCATTATAAATTACTTAATGCAGCTTAGCAGCTATGAGACTTTTTGCTCTTGAAGCAGTTCTTCCCTGTGCACAATAAAGTTTGCTAAGCAGTGCCTATCCCTGTTTATCTTCTGGTTATCTAAAATCTCAGGCTAAGGTATTTGTGAGTTATTGATGAAGCTTATTTCTTCCATAGCTATACTCCTGTTGCTATATTTCCTGCAGGAATTCTTTGAGATCAATGCACATAGATGTGTTTCTTCTGGGAACAGCTGAATATTAGAGAGAAATATGTGAGTTAGTTTACAATTCCAGAATGCTAACCTTTCTTTTTTTAGCCCTGTACATTTTTACAGATTTCTTTATAGGTTTGGTGCAGGGGTGCAGCAGTGAGCATTGTTGCCTCACAGCAAAAGGTTCTCTGGCTCAATTCTTAGCTGGGGTGCCTTCTGTGTTAGGTCTGCATGTCCTGCCTGTATTCTCATGGTATTCCCCTGGGTGCTCTGGGTTCTTTCAACTTTCCAAAGACATGCATCTGGGGTGTTTCTCCTGGGCTTCTGCTGAAAATGGGCTACATCCCAGTCAGACTTTCCCGGTAAACAAATGTTAAATAAAATAAAAATAAATAAACTCATAGGTTCATTGGTGATTACTACGCTAATGGCTTAAGGGCCCTTACAATCCGAGCTAACCTGATTTTACCCAATATATGGCCCCTAGGCATGAGGATGGCATTGATTTGTGCCTATGCATTGAGTATCTTACATATTGCCCCTGTCCATAAGGGGCATAAGCATTATCCCAAGTTTGAATTTGTGATTTCCCATCCATAGATCCAAGCTGCGTTTGAAGAGGGCTAGGGAAAGGCTTTGGTTAATGTGAAAAGGAAATCTGTTCCAAAGAAGGGGGCAATCTCTGAGACACATATCTTTCTCTCCAGGATGCTTTGTTTGAGTTGATAAGCTTAGATCCTAGATTAGGTGACCCTTTAGGTTTATCTTCTACTTAACAGTATACAATAATAAAATGAATCACTTGCCATTCCCTTGCATTCTGCAAAGATTTTGGTCTAGTGATTTTTCAAAGTCAAAGTAAACATTGTTGTCATTCAGACCCACACAGAGTGCGAGTTAAATGAAATTATATTGCTTTGGTTCCATGTGCATATATCATATATAACTGCAGAGAATAACAAGAACATATAACAGTACAGTAAGATATACATATACTAAACAAGACTGACAACATCTGAGGTACCTATATAACACTGGTACCAAGTGCATATATCACATACAACTACAGAGAGTAACAATGACATATAACAGTGCAGTAACATACACTTACAGTAACAAGACTGACAAGGTCTGAGATACCTCAGTAACACTGGTACCAAGTGCATATATCACATACAACTACAGAGAATAACAAGGACGTATAACAGTACAGTAACATATACATACACTAAACAAGACTGACAACATCTGAGATAATTCTATAACACTGGTACCAGGTGCATATATCACATACAACTACAGAGAATAACAAGGACATATAACAGTACAGTAACATATACATATACTAAACAAGACTGACAAGGTCTGAGATACCCCTATAACACTGGTACCAGGTGCATATATCACATACAACTACTGAGAGTAACAAGGACATATAACAGAACAGTAACATATACATATACTAAACAAGACAGACAAGGTCTGAGATACCCCTATAAGACTGGTACAAAGTGCATATATCACATACAACTACAGAGAATAACAAGGTCATATAACAATACAGTAACATATACATACACTAAACAAGTCTGACAAGGTCTGAGATACCCCTATAAGACTGGTACAAAGTGCATATATCACATACAACTACAGAGAATAACAAGGTCATATAACAGTACAGTAACATACACATATACTAAACAAGACTGACAAGGTCTGAGATACCCCTATAACACTGGTACCAAGTGCAAATATCACATACAACTACAGAGAATAACAAGGAAGTATAACAGTACAGTAACATATACATATACTAAACAAGACTGACAAGGTCTGAGATACCTCTATAACACTGGTACCAAGTGCATATATCACATACAACTACAGAGAGTAACAAGGACATATAACAGTACAGTAACATACACATATACTAAACAAGACTGACAAGGTCTGAGATACCCCTATAACACTGGTACCAAGTGCATATATCACATACAGCTACAGAGACTAACATGGACATATAACAGTACAGTAACATATACATATACTAAACAAGACTGACAACATCTGAGATAGCTCTATAACACTGGTACCAAGTGCATATATCACATACAACTACAGAGAGTAACAAGGACATATAACAGCACAGTAACATACACATATACTAAACAAGTCTGACAAGGTCTGAGATACCTCTATAACACTGGTACCAAGCGCATATATCACATGCAACTACAGACAGTAACAAGGACATATAACAGTACAGTAACATATACATATACTAAACAAGTCTGACAAGGTCTGAGATACCCCTATAAGACTGGTACAAAGTGCATATATCACATACAACTACAGAGAATAACAAGGTCATATAACAGTACAGTAACATATACATATACTAAACAAGACTGACAAGGTCTGAGATACCCCTATAACACTGGTACCAAGTGCATATATCACATACAACTACAGAGAATAACAAGGACATATAACAGTACAGTAACATACACATATACTAAACAAGACTAACAAGGTCTGAGATACCTTCTGTAAAACCGGTACCAAGTGCATATATCACATACAACTACAGAGAATAACAAGGACATATAACAGTACAGTAACATACACATATACTAAACAAGGCTGACAACATCTGAGGTACCCCTATAACAGTGGTACCAAGTGCATATATCACATACAACTACAGAGAATAACAAGGACATATAACAGTACAGTAACATACACATATACTAAACAAGACTGACAAGGTCTGAGATACCCCTATAACACTGGTACCAAGTGCATATATCACATACACCTACAGAGAGTAACAAGGACATATAACAGTACAGTAACATACACATATACTAAACAAGACTGACAAGGTCAGAGATACCCCTATAACACTGGTACCAAGTGCATATATCACATACAACTACAGAGAATAACAAGGTCATATAACAGTACAGTAACATACACATATACTAAACAAGACTGACAAGGTCAGAGATACCCCTATAACACTGGTACCAAGTGTATATATCACATACAACTACAGAGAGTAACAAGGACATATAACAGTACAGTAACATATACATATACTAAACAAGACTGAGAAGGTCTGAGATACCCCTATAACACTGGTACCAAGTGCATATATCACATACAACTACAGATAATAACAAGGACATATAACAGTACAGTAACATATACATATACTAAACAAGACTGACAAGGTCTGAGATACCCCTATAACACTGGTACCAAGTGCATATATCACATACAACTACAGATAATAACAAGGACATATAACAGTACAGTAACATATACATATACTAAACAAGACTGACAAGGTCTGAAATACCTCAGTAACACTAGTACCAAGTGCATATATCATATACAACTACAGAGAGTAACAAGGAAATATAACAGTACAGTAACATATACATACACTAAACAAGACTGACAAGGTCTGAGATAGCCCTATAACACTGGTACCAAGTGCCTATATCACATACAACTACTGAGAGTAACAAGGACATATAACAGTACAGTAACATATACATACACTAAACAAGACTGACAAGGTCTGAGATACCCCTATAACACTGGTACCAAGTGCATATATCACATTCAACTACAGACAGTAACAAGGACATATAACAGTACAGTAACATACACATATACTAAACAAGGCTGACAAGGTCTGAGATACCTCTATAACACTGGTACCAAGTGCATATATCACATACAACTACAGAGAATAACAAGGTCATATAACAGTACAGTAACATATACATATACTAAACAAGACTGACAAGGTCTGAGATACCCCTATAACACTGGTACCAAGTGCATATATCACATACAGCTACAGAGAGTAACAAGGACATATAACAGTACAGTAACATACACATATACTAAACAAGACTGACAACATCTGAGATAGCTCTATAACACTGGTACCAAGTGCATATACCACATACAACTACAGAGAGTAACAAGGACATATAACAGTACAGTAACATACACATATACTAATCAAGACTGATAAAATCTGAGATACCTCTATAACACTGGTACAAAGTGCATATATCACATACAACTACAGAGAGTAACAAGGACATATAACAGTACAGTAAGATATACATATACTAAACAAGGCTGACAAGGTAGGAGATACCCCTATAACACTGGTACCAAGTGCATATATCACATACAACTACAGAGAATAACAAGGTCATATAACAGTACAGTAACATACACATATACTAAACAAGACTGACAAGGTCTGAGATACCCCTATAACACTGGTACCAAGTGCATATACCACATACAACTACAGAGAATAACAAGGTCATATAACAGTACAGTAACATACACATATACTAAACAAGACTGACAACATCTGAGATACCTCTATAACACTGGTACCAAGTGCATATATCACATACAACTACAGAGAGTAACAAGGACATATAACAGTACAGTAACATATACATATACTAAACAAGTCTGACAAGGTCTGAGATACCCCTATAAGACTGGTACAAAGTGCATATATCACATACAACTACAGAGAATAACAAGGTCATATAACAGTACAGTAACATACACATATACTAAACAAGACTGACAACATCTGAGATAGCTCTATAACACTGGTACCAAGTGCATATACCACATACAACTACAGAGAGTAACAAGGACATATAACAGTACAGTAACATACACATATACTAATCAAGACTGATAAAATCTGAGATACCTCTATAACACTGGTACAAAGTGCATATATCACATACAACTACAGAGAGTAACAAGGACATATAACAGTACAGTAAGATATACATATACTAAACAAGGCTGACAAGGTAGGAGATACCCCTATAACACTGGTACCAAGTGCATATATCACATACAACTACAGAGAATAACAAGGTCATATAACAGTACAGTAACATACACATATACTAAACAAGACTGACAAGGTATGAGATACCCCTATAACACTGGTACCAAGTGCATATACCACATACAACTACAGAGAGTAACAAGGACATATAACAGCATAGTAACATACACATATACTAACCAAGACTGACAAGGTCTGAGATACCCCTATAACACTGGTACCAAGTGCATATATCACATACAGCTACAGAGACTAACATGGACAAATAACAGTACAGTAACATACACATATACTAGAGAAGACTGACAAGGTCTGAGATCCCTGTATAACACTGTTACCAAGTGCATATATCACATACAACTACAGAGAGTAACAAGGACATATAACAGTAAAGTAACATACACATACACTAAACAAGACTGACAACATCTGAGATACCTCTATAACACTGGTACCAAGTGCATATACCACATACAACTACAGAGAGTAACAAGGACATATAACAGTACAGTAACATACACATATACTAAACAAGACTGACAAGGTCTGAGATACCTCTATAACACTGGTACCAAGTGCATATATCACATACAACTACAGAGAGTAACAAGGACATATAACAGTACAGTAAGATATACATATACTAAACAAGGCTGACAAGGTAGGAGATACCCCTATAACACTGGTACCAAGTGCATATATCACATACAACTACAGAGAATAACAAGGTCATATAACAGTACAGTAACATACACATATACTAAACAAGACTGACAAGGTCTGAGATACCCCTATAACACTGGTACCAAGTGCATATACCACATACAACTACAGAGAATAACAAGGTCATATAACAGTACAGTAACATACACATATACTAAACAAGACTGACAAGGTCTGAGATACCTCTATAACACTGGTACCAAGTGCATATACCACATACAACTACAGAGAGTAACAAGGACATATAACAGTACAGTAACATACACATATACTAAACAAGACTGACAAGGTCTGAGATACCTCTATAACACTGGTACCAAGTGCATATATCACATACAACTACAGAGAGTAACAAGGACATATAACAGTACAGTAACATACACATATACTAAACAAGACTGACAAGGTCTGAGATACCTCTATAACACTGGTACCAAGTGCATATATCACATACAACTACAGAGAGTAACATGGACGTATAACAGTACAGTAACATACACATATACTAAACAAGACTGACAAGGTCTGAAATACCTCAGTAACACTGGTACCAAGTGCATATATCATATACAACTGCAGAGAGTAACATGGACGTATAACAGTACAGTAACATATGCATATACTAAACAAGACTGACAAGGTCTGAGATACCTCAGTAACACTGGTACCAAGTGCACATATCTCATACAACTACAGAGAGTAACAAGGACATATAACAGTACAGTAACATACACATATACTAAACAAGACTGACAACATCTGAGATACCCCTATAACACTCGTACCAAGTGCATATATCACATACAACTACAGAGAATAACAAGGACATATAACAGTACAGTAACATACACATATACTAAACAAGACTGACAAGGTCTGAGATACCTCTATAACACTAGTACCAAGTGCAAATATCACATACAACTACAGAGAATAACAAGGAAGTATAACAGTACAGTAACATATACATATACTAAACAAGACTGATAACATCTGAGATACCTCTATAACACTGGTACCAGGTGCATATATCACATACAACTACAGAGAGTAACAAGGACATATAACAGTACAGTAACATATGCATAAACTAACCAAGACCGACAAGGTCTGAGATACCTCTATAACTCTGGTATCAGCCTTCATCAAATATTGCACATGTGGAAAAGCAATTGCTGCACAGAGTATACAGAATATACTGAATAGCACAAGTGTATTGTACAGAATGTTCAATTACTACTGATTGCACTTTTAAAACAGTTTGTTTTAGGTATTGCACAAGAAGATGGCTGTACTACTGATTGTTATGGTCACCAGCTATTGATATGTTGCAGAGTTCAGCAGTCTGATAGCATGTGGGAAGAAGCTCCTACTAAACCTGGAAGTCTTACAGTGCATACTACGGTATTGTCTTCCTGAAGATAAGCAGGAGAACAGTCCATGTGCAGGGTGTGTGTGGTCTCTGATTATTTTTCTGGCTCTGACAATACATCATGCTTTGTATAAGGCCTGCAGAGCTGGAAGTGAGGATCCAATGATCTTCTCTGCTAACTTCATCACCTTTTGTAGTGCCCTTCAGTCTGAGGCTTTGCAGTTCCCAAACCAGACTGTGAGGTTACTAGTCAAGGTTGTCTTCAATGGTACCCCTATAGAATGTTTTGAGGACAGAGGAAGTGAGACTAGCTTTGCTCAGCTTCTGCAGGACGTGCAGGCATTGATGTGCTTTCTTCACAATGTGGTTAGTATTTGTTGACCATGCTAAGCCCTCAGAAATGTACACACCTAGAAATTTGGTGCTACTTACTCTCTTCACTGTTTCCCCTTTAATTATGAGTGGGTGATGTGAGCCCTCATTTTTTCTGAAGTCAATTACTAACTCCTTGGTTTTATTCATGTTTAGGGTCAGGTTATTAATATTGCACCAGTTAATGAGGTGGTTCACCTTATCTCTGTAGGAAGTCGGATCTGCACTCCTGAGAAAACCCACTACAGTAGTGTCATCTGCAAACCTGATGATCTTGTTTGAATTATGTCTGGCGATGCAATCATGAGTGAAAAATTTATTTTCAAGGTGCTGCTTACTGTGATGGATTCAAAGCCTTCTTAAGATACTCAGTCTTGCTGGCTGGTTTTGCTGAAATCAAAGTTTAGTTACAATTGCATTCACAGTCTGTTGCCCACAGAAACTTGCAGAGTGTACACTGATGCAGCACCTAAAACTCTGTCACTTTAAAACAGTAACCAATAACAGACTTTTTATAACAAGTCACACAAGCTACTGTTGCAGCTTCAGGTACTGTTCTACTTTACTTCTCAAACAGCATGGATGATATGAGAGATACAATACAAAAATATCGCTAACAATGTTATCTGCTATAGTCTCTTTATAGAAGATTTCCATCCTGTTTTTTTCCATGGTACTCTATTTGTTTTTTGTATGCGAACATCTGTTTGCTGGTGTTTGCAGAAAAACATGTTTTCATCCTGTACTGGTATTGTCTTTTAAGGAATCATCTTGTGCAAATGCTGACTTGAAAAAAAGCACCATTCAAACTTCCTTGCTTAACAATGTCATATGACAGAAACATGTACAGATTTTTACCCTGTTGTCAACTCTTTACAGAAACAGGTTAACTTTCTTACTGACAATGTCAAATGCATACATCCCATTTTTTTTTACATTCTTGCCAAGTCTGTAAGACTAAACTTTCTTGGTGACAGTGTGAAATGCACACATTCTTATTTTTTACATTTTTGCTGAGTCTGTAAGGAAACATGCAAATTAAGCAAATTCCTTATTTTCCAAGCCATAGTCATTTAGTAAGGATGCTAATCACATATTGCTAAACTCTATTTCTGCATTTAAGCAAGCTTTATTTTATACCTTATTTATGTTACATATTTGTAGCAGAATTAATTTCAACCTTAATACCTTGTTGAGCATATACTTACAATTCCCTCTTTTTATTTTAAAACATACTCAAAACATTTTATACTGATATGCATTTTTGATCAGATTATGTAAAAACACATTAGGAAATAAAACCTTTAGCCTTCTTTTGATACAAGTCAAAATGCAGTTTTACGTAGTTAATACAATGATATCAAGTATTACTTCCAAAAGTGAATGTATTTAACAACTTTTTCATTTGCAGACCATGTTGTGAAAAAAATGTATCAGTTATGAACTGTCTGCTTTAGTTTTAACTTGATTAATTTATTCTTTTGCAATCACAGAATTTAATTTATGACTTAGAACTCTTTCATTAACTCTTTGCAGCTGTTGAATTAACTATTTACTTTTATTAATCATTTTATACCAAAAGATTAGAGATAGACTAATATCTATAAGAGACAAAAAATATGTGCTACTGCACGTATTTATACACTGCTGAAAATATACAGTTTCAATGTCATTTAACCATAATTTTGTGGTCATATTTCTGAACTGCCCATTAACACCTTGGTTGACAGTGAAGTGAACATCTTAGATAATAAATATTTGAATGAAATTATTTCAGTATATTTAATACTCGAGGGTTTTACAAAAACAAGATTTATACACTAAGGAATGCTATGTACATATTAGTCCATTAGCTGTATGAGTACAATATTTTAATATAATTTTCCTCTAACTGGGATAACCAATACTAGTACTGATAAAATGATGATCCAAAAAACAGTGATAAAATTACAATTAGTAATAGAATTACAACTTGACAAATTACTTTTGAACTTGTTACTTTACAATGTGTCCTATACAGTATATATCTACACAGACTGCTTGCTACTCATGCAGTTCAATCTAGTAGGTACCCTGGACCCATTTTGTAAACATGGTTTTTCACACATATTCATTGCTAGCCATTAATTTAATTTGAATTGAGTTCTTCTGTATTTGTGCATACAAAGACTGTAAAGTGCACTTAGTCCAATCTATAAATTTAGTAACATTAACATCAAGCAGAATCTTGGACTAGTAGAATTGCCACCAAAGACATGGTATTAAACTACATACCCAGCAATTAGAAGCATTCGTGTTTTTTGCATACCAACATTGTCTTGCCAAAAACATATTAAAAATAGTGACCATTCTTGCTCAATATTTACATACCTTTACTCTCTCTTGTATAGCTTTAATAAAGCAATTTTAAGCCATCTCTTGTATAGCTTTACAGTTTAACAGGTCGTAAATACAATTTAATACTAAACAATACAATAATAACTAGCATGATAGCTATTAGCAACTTGTAAAATATCTTATCCTGTCAGGTTTAATCTGTTTATCAGTTGGCTGTTTTCAATGACAGAATATATTTTTCTGTTGCCTTTGCTGTCTACTACTAGTAGTTATTTGTACCCTCCTGTATACTTTATTTTAACTGTATGTATAGTATAACCCATCTGCTGGCTCTACCTGATGTAACTGAGTTTTTTTTTACTTTTAACCTTTACCAGCAAACAGATTATCAGTGACATATATGCAAAACTGTGATGTTTTATTACAATTATCAAATAGTGTTGCATGTGAACATTTAACAATTATGTTTTAATAACAATAGTGTTTTAGAAAATCTCAAGCCACTTGTCTGGCAATCAGACTTGTTTTTTTTTTACCTTATCTTTCCAACATTTCCTGTAATGATTTATCCAGTCTAGGAAGTTCCGAGCTCTCATTTTAGACTCTGTAGACCGTAATTAACTCTTTTAGCATTTTTCCTTTAATCATCTGTTAATACACTTGTAATTTAATAGTAAAATGCAGTTATAAAACACTTAGAATTATAATAAGTATTTGTGATTTGCATAACTATGCATTTATACTACATAAATAGACATTATTTTACAATTAGCTTACATATTTTTGTAACTTGGATTTCAGTATTTTTTTAATTTATTTAACTGCCCTGCCATTCATTTTACAAAGACTGCTTGACTAATACCATCTGTGATTTTATTTCTTTTTAAAATTCAGAACTTTAACTGTTTGGTGTGGTGTTACTATACAATTATAAAAAACTGTAAAAAAATAGATATTAGCTTAACTAACACGTTTATTTTTACATTATTTATATTTGCTGTTGTCTGACTTTTCTCTTGTGCATTTTAACAGATGTACTTTATATGAAAAGAAAATACATGTATGTCAGCCTTTTGATTTCAGATCTTTACTGTTATTAACTACTCTCATTTGATTTTTGTGCACTAGAACTGTTTTGTTTTCCTTTTGACTATGCTACAAAAATGGCAGTCATATGCTCTACTTTACTGTTGTACTGATAAATGTCTTGCTTTAATTGAATGAAAGTCATACATCAGACCCTACCATTTATGTTTAACCATTTTCAAAACACAAACATATTATAAAATATATATTTTTTGCACATATTAACTGTAGTTTCCTGCTCTTCTGCAATGTTTTCTTAAGCTCAGATAATATATTTTCTTTATTCTGTAACTGTTGTTCAAGAGTTTTCTGTAATGTTGCACAGTCTTTCTGACATTTTTCAGTAATATGTTCTGCTGAATCTAAAACTCCTATGCAGTTTTGAAAAAATGTTTGTATAACTTGTCTAAACTTCCTGAACTCATTGTGTCTGTCTTTTAGATGTTCATTACATTATTTTGTAACAAAATATACCAGAGGTTTTGTCAGTAACTGATTTGACTGTTGTTGCAACTCTGAAATAAACCTTATACATCTGTTGACAGAACATAACATCTGAATATAATGTCAGCATATTAACTTTTCCTGGTTCTTTATCATAAAAATTTTTGTCTGTACAGTCTAACCTTTGAATAACGTCATGCAATACTTTTTTATGACATTGTACACAGAATGCAGTTTTTGTTGAATCACACAATAAACATTTGTCGTACCCCACATGGTTTTATTTGAGATAGCAGTCAAATATTGTAATACATTTGCATAATGCCTTACTATCAACTTGCCCTAATAAGGTTTTACATTTACTAATGTGCTGTGCATACCAACATTGCAATTTAAGAGTAAAGCTTGGCTTACACCTGCCTGAATTATGTCTAATAGCATCCATACTAAAAATGTGACATAGAAAAAGGTTTTACCAGTTAGCAAGAAAAAAGGGGATCAGGCTGTTGTTGCAGATGGCTGGAAATATTTCAGAGTCACTCGAGAAGCTGGTGAAACACAACAGGCAGGGAGATGCTTTGAAAGTAGATGTCCACCTTTTCTTGAAGAATTAATGGCACTGCGACTTTCCTGGACTTCAGGCTCAATCTGGATTCAGATATCTGGAAAATGTACTACTACAAGCTGCATAAACTGAAGTACTTCTCTTTAGGATTTGCACATATGTACAAATGTTAGTTAATAAAATTTGACTGAAGTGACCATCTGCAGGGCTTACCACTCCATCTGTGTCCGAATGCAGTTAGGCTCGCCATTGAAAAAATAATTTTCAAGGTGTTGTTTACTGTGATGGATCCAAAGTCTTCCTAAGACACTCAGTCTTGCTGGCTGGGTTTTGTTAAAATCAAGATTTAACAAAAAAAAAATCACCGTTCTCCAACAAAAAGCTCTGGCAACATGTGTAAAAAAAAAATTCCAAAAAAAAGTACCGGACACACCACACCAAGTAAAGTACAAATTTTTAATTTATTAAATTAAAAAAAAAAAAAATAAAAATTTTCGCTTTGCTGGGAAAGTGCACGCTTCTTCAGATCTCATTAAATAACAAATTCTGCTTGATTCATCATCTTGTTGAAAGTAAGGAAAAAAAAGCTTCACATTTTATTAGCAGAAACAAAACTAAATATATATACTAATTGATAATAATAATATTTAACAAATACAAATTCTAAGAATTTTCTTTAAAAAAAAATACTTTTCTCATCAGATTAATAAATTATAACAAGTCTGTTTTAAAAAACTAACTCAAACTATACTGAAGCATGACGAGGCACTGATGAATGGTAATCATCTTAACCAAACCTCTTACTCAACTATTAATATATTCACCAATTCTGTACTCAAACTGCTCAAATGGAACAGTCTGTATATAACGAATAGTGAGTAAACACAATAAAACAATCATCAAATAGAAAAATAGCATTAGTAAAAACTATAAAGAGGTTTCTAAGCATGATAATAATGAAAGTAATATCAAAGTTATTCCTGACAGTAAGGAGCCAATATTCATAAAGCTCTCAAAAGATAGAACAAGAAACAGGTGAAATCTTATGGACATGCAAACTGTATTAGCTCTACTAAGTTTATTCCTAGTGTTCAGATAGTGTTCATTATTTAAAACTCAATACCTAGATATATATAGAAGGCTAAATCAATGGTCGATGAATATGGTTCATAAACAATATAATATTCTTCCAAACCTCTCTTAGAACAAGGACTATTTAAACTATCTCCATAACAAATATGACTTCATTTCTCTTAAGTCATAAGCCAAGCCTACATACAAGACAGATTTATTTTGCAAGCAAGCACAAGCTATAACTTTACTTTCATTTCATTTCAAAATTTTCAATGATATGAAATTTATGGTACAGGGTCTCTCATGCGCCCTGTCTTGAAGATCCAGTTTAATTCCAATTAATCTGATGAGAAGTTACAGATTTTTAAGAAATTATAGTATATATATATATAGTATTCTATTCTAAAGTTGTTATGCAGTATTGTATTGTAGTCAGCTTTATATACTTTGAATTTTTTGTTGGGCATGAGTGCAGTTACAGTCTGATACGCTATACAAGATAGATTGATAGGATGAGATGTTTTAAATAACAAATTATTAGCTATTTATGAGCTAAATATAATTTATTATTTATTTTTTTTTACATGAACATCACAGGTTGAGTTGGAGTTGTTTTAGTCATTCATATATTAACGCCAACGCTTGCTTCTTTCTGCTTAATGATCATCTCTAGGAAGTCATCTGACTCTGCTTTGTTTTTTTTTTAAGTTATGCTTTTTAATATAATTTTAAATAAAAGCTTTTCAGCTTATAGTTATATTATATATTTAAGTTTGCATTTTTATTTTTTGGATTTATTTATTGTTATGTAGTATATATTTGGGTTTTTTTTAAAAAAAATTAAAATCTCTCTTTAGTTTTGTTTCTGCTAATAGAATGTGCTTTTTTTTTCCTTACTTTTCAACAAGATGTTTTTTATTAGGTGACTGATTAACAGGACCTGCATTAATTGATAGTTGTCTTCAATTGAAGAAGAGATTGTATTCTAAAATCAAGATTTAGTTATAATTGCATTCACAGTCTGTTGCTCACAGAAACTTGCAGAGTGTACACTGATGCAGCACTTAAAACTCTGTCACTTTAAAACAGTAACCAATAAAAGACTTTTTATAACAAATCACACAAACTACTGTTAAAGCTTCAGGTACTGTTCTACTTTACTTCTCAAACAGCATGGATGATATGAGAGATGCAATACAAAAAATATCTCTAACAAGGTTATCTGCTATAGTCTCTTTATAGTAGTTTTACATCCTGTTTTTTTTTTCCATGGTACTCTATTTTGGTCTTTGTATGAGAACATCTGTTTGCTGGTGTTTGCAGAAAAACATGTTTTCATCCTGTACTGGTATTGTCTTTTAAGGAACCATCTTGTGCAAATGCTGACTTGAAATAAAGCACCATTTAAACTTCCTTGCTTAACAATGTCATATGATAGAAACATGTACAGATTGTTTTCCTGTTGTCAACTCTTTACAGAAGCAGGTTAACTTTCTTACTGACAATGTGAAATGCATACATCCTGTTTTTCTACATTCTTGCCAAGTTTGTAAGAGGTCAGCCTTCTTGGTGACAGTGTGGAATGCACGCATTCTTATTTTTTTTTTACATTTTTGCTGAGTCTGTAAGGAAACATGTCCATTAAGCAAATTCCTTATTTTCCAAGCCACAGTCATTTAGTATGGATGCTAATCACATATTGCTAAACTCTATTTCTACATTTAAGCACACTTTATTTTATACCTTATTTATGTTATATATTTGTAGCAGAATTACTTTCAACCTTAATATTTTGTTGAGCATATTCTTACAATGAGTTAGTAAGGTAAACAGCAGAGGGCTCAGGACACATCCCTGAGGGACTCCTGTGCTTAGTGTTAGGCTCCTTAAGGTGTTATTAACCACATATACTTTTTGAGGTCTATCAATGAGAAAGTCCAGAATCCAGTTGCATAAGTGGGTGTTGACACTCAGCTGGACAAGCTTCTCAATCAGGTGTTGAATGATGACCATATGAAAGGTGGAACTAAAATCGATGAATAGCATCCATACATAACAGTTTTTGTTATCAAGATGTGCTGTGGATTCATGAATAACAAATGAGATGGCATCTGTTATAGAGCAGGTGGCCCTGTAAGTAAATTGAAGTGGGTCTAGTGATGCTGGTAGGTTTGCAGATAGTTGGTCCTTTATTATCTGCTCAAAGCATTTTATCACCATCGAGGTATGAACAACTAGACAGTAGTCTTTAGGCCGGATGGCTGCAATTTATGCAATTTTCAGGACCCAGATGCCTTTGTATGCTTAACATAAAAAGATTTTATAATTTACTACATGCTTCAACTTATTATTGCTGACAGACATGTGGGAAAGCATCTTGCATTTAATTATTTTCCCATTGTCTTCTTCTGGGGTACTTGTTTTATTTATTAATTAATTAGATAAGCCCTTCAGGCATGGATGGCACTCCTCAGAAGTCGTCCTTAAGCTCTCTCTTGTTAAATGATTTTTCTTTAAAATCACACAATATACAAATTGAAATAGAAGTGATCAAACCTATGGCTACCCAATGAAGCTCATTAGTAGATTGTAGCCTTAACTACATGTGATATGCTATTAAAAATTGTATCTTAAAATAGATATTTAGTAAGTGTGCTTAAACAGCTAAAAAATAGGGGTAATCCTGTTGTTCTGTTACCACCTGTGACACTGGCAGACCAGCTGTCTGGAATTTTGTAAATAAGCATATGTCATTTGTGAATATTAATATGATTCATATGCTTGTCTTACAAATGTAAGATAACTGTATGTTATGTACTGAGCTTCAAGAATGTAACCAGAGTGTACCCTACTGGAAAAGAACAGAAATGTATATAAACTATATACCTGTGCAAACTTATGTTTTAATAGTAGAAGATGGAACACACAGTTAACTTACAAAATGTCAAGAAAATAATTTGAGATTGTTTTACAACTGTGTTATCTCCCAGTTTCAGTGAAACAGACATGATGTCTAGAGCTAGAGGCTTTTCTATTGTCTTGAATAAGAAATAATTACTAGCTTTCAAATATAAAAGTATTTTCATTGCTCCATGACTTACTAGCAGCTGCACATTTCTGAGAGATATGTATTTTTGACACAGAGGTGAAATTCTAAGTATCTGTTTAACCTGGAAACTGAAGTCAAGTGACAAAGAGTGATGTCATCCAAGCTAACGCAGCAGTAAAGTTGAATATTAATTTAAGAACTCTCTCAGAGAGAAAGTCTGGGCATTTTGTATCTTGGCTTGGACGTTGAAATATCCATTCATCATCATCTGCATTTGCCTTGCTCTGTAAGTAAATCTAGGGTGCAATACTATCTTTTAGATATAGGTAGAAATATAGTAAAGATGAGTTTAGATGTTTTCTGTATTAATTTGAGACTGTCTTGCAATGTTGTTTTAAAATATTTCCTGTGATTCTGAACTGTGTAGTTACTGTGTTTGAGTATTGTCTTGTTCTTTTATAATTTATTAAATATATTTAAACCTATATTTGTGAGACATATGTAAGTTCTTAGAGTACTTGCATATATATTTGGTGACACTGTACAGGCCACTCCTAAATAGCCTTGAAAGTCTTGGTCACACTTACCATTTGGATAATAGTAACATTACACAGTAGGACTGGTCAACCTTTGTAAGGACCTTAAGTTCATAGGTGTGTACTAGGCTTACAGCCTTGGAGCCTGTATAAACCTAGCCCAAGAAGATTCCCCTGCATCATGCCGCCCATAGTTAATTCCCAGTGTCCCTGTCAAGCAAGGCCACTGACATGATCCCCGGGGTGAACTTTCTATTGCCCAGCCACTCATCAACATTTCTCTTAAAGAGGGCCAGTGAAGTGCTCTGCTTGACTTGAATGGGAAGTTTGTTCCAGAGTATAGGAAGTCTCTGGGTTAAGAACCTGTCCCTCCAGCATGTCCTGTTTATTGTGTTAATGAGGTTTAGGTTTCTGGAGTGTGTGACATGGAGGGATTGGGAATTCTTTCGGTGTAGCATATCTAGCAGCTCTGGGTCATTCATCATTTTGTAGGTCAAGCAGAGATTGCCTCTAAGTAGGTGATAAGTGAAAGAGTATAGCTGGAGTTTTTTGAGTCTGTCCATATAGGGCATGCATCTAAGGCCTAAGATCCTCTTAGTGAGGTATTTTTGTGGCTTTTCCAGTTGTTGTAGGTGTCTAGTGAGGTACATACCAAATGTGGCATTTTATTCTATAATATGCCTAATGAGGGACGAGAAGAGAGGGATAACGATCTCTTTCTTCCTGGATGAGAAACCTTTTGTAATGTGATGTGCCACATAGAAGGACTTTCTGACTACAGTGGCAATGTGGTTATCAAAGGAGAAGTTGCTGTCAACCTGTGTCCCCAGGTCTCTTATCACACCTTTGATGTTTAGTGGACTACCACCTATGTGGTAGTTCATGGGCACCGAATTTTTCCCAAAGTGAATGACAATGCACTTTTTGGCATTGAGCTTAAGGCCATGGTTCTAGCATCAGTCATTGATGTCAGAGAGGCCTTTTTGCAGAATGTCTACATCAGTTGAAGAATCAGTAATGGCTCCCAGTTTGCAATCATCTGCAAACTTGGTCAGCCAGAGTCCCTTTGTATTGGTTTGAACTTCAGAGAAGTAGATGCCAAACAGGAGAGGATCTAGGACTGATCCCTGTGGGATGCCACTTGTAACTGATCGGTAGTCAGATTTGGAGTCTGCTACTTTCACAGTGTGGGTTCTATTAGTGAGCCAGTTGACAACCCATCTTGTGACATAGGGGTTTATGCCTAGTTTAGTGAGTCTATTTATGATTCCTGAGTAAAGGATGGTGTTGAAGGCCTTTGGAAGATCTAGGTAGGCTGTGTGAACTGCCCTGCCCTCATCCACAGCTCTAGTGACAGACTAAAAGAAGTCTATCAGGTTGAGCAGGCATGAGCTACCTTTCACAAACCCAAACTGCATGGGGTCCAGAGTTTGGAGATTCCCTATGTCTTTATTGATAAGGTCCATGATGATGCGCTCCATAGCCTTACATATCAGACTCATCAGACTAACGGGGTGGTAGTTCCCAGGGTCTGTAGTCGCTCCTCCTTTGTGGAGTGGGATGACCATAGCAGTGCGCCATTTGGTAGGAACAAAGCTTGAAATGAGGCTGTGATTGAACAGGGTACTCAGGTGTGATGCCAGTTCACTTTGTAATTCATGTAGAACACAGGGATATTATCAAGTCCCATGGAAGCTGTATTCTTGGTTTTGGACGGTGCGGGTTTTACCTGTGTAGCTGTAATAATAGGGACTTGACATTCCTCAAGTAATGTGATAGGCCCTTTGGGGGTGAAAGGGGGGTAAAGTTCACACTGAACCTGTCGGCCAATATGTTGGCAATATCAGTTGGTTCTGTATAAGTATTGCCATTGTGCTGTAAATCAGAGCAAATCTGAGTATTGCCATGTAGATTCTTGACATACCTATAGAATGCCTTGTGGTTGTCTTTAAAATCTGCAGCAATTTTGGTTTCATTGCTAGCTTTAGAGGATTTGATGATGGATCTCATTTTTTGCTGAGGCTAACAAGGGAATTTTTCCAGTCTTGGTAATTCACCCTTTTCTACAACAGTTTTTTCCTTCTGTTGTAGCGTTTGTTTATGGTGGGAGACCACCAGATTGGCTTCCTTTGTTTGGAGGAGATCATCTTGGTTCTGTTTGGTATGGCCCATTCCATGCACTTGGCTTCCGTTTTTTGGAGGAGAGCATCTTGGTTCTGTTTGGTATGGCCCATTCCATGCACTTGTGTATGTGCTCATACAGTGCATTGGTGTATAATTCAGCAATCATGCACCTATTTTCCATTTGCATGGATGTCGTAAAGTTAGCTACCTCTGTTTTTAGAAGCCCAGAATTGGCTTTGGAGAAGATTTTTATTGTGGTTTCCTTTGGGGGGGTGAGGGTGGGATGTGGATATCCATGGTGGTTAGCTTGTGGTCAGATCTGACCAGGAAGGAGTTGATTACTGGTGTAGAGCAACAGTCACCCATGTTAGTAATGACCAGGTCAAGGATGTTTCTACCCCTGGTGGGGGTAAGAATGAGTTGGTCCAGGGTGTTGGAATTAATGAATTCTAGAAAACGTTGAGCAAGTGTGTTGGTGCATGAGTAATTTTCCCAGTTAATGGAAGGGTAGTTAAAGTGTCCCAGTATAAGGGTATTGGGTTGTACCCTAATATTTTCCAGTGTGTTTAGGAATGTGGAGTGGGAGTCTTGGGACATGGTGGGGGATGTATAGCAGGCTACAACCTGGATTGCAGTTTTACTCAGTGTTAGTTGTACCTGAAGTATCTCTGATGCGTTATGTTGGGCTACTAGTCTAGAGGTGTGCATATCCTTTATGAATATGGAGACACCACCACCTTTAGTGCTTCGGTCCACGTTTAGTGGCCAAAAGGTGTGGCATGAATTATAGCCTGGTAGTGCTGGGGTGCTCTCCTGGACCTTGAACCAGGTCTCAGTCATTGCACAGATGTCAATGTTCTCCATTTTAAGGAGTGATTCAAGCGAGTGCATTTTGAGATTTAGACTTCTAGTGTTGAGTAGCATAACTCTCAGATTTTGTTTGCATGTAGCTGTTATGGTGGTAATTTTGTCTTCAGGATATTGCCTAAAAAAGGCATTATAGGGGTGGCAAGAGCCTTGGCCAGTATCCAGAATCCCTGGGGTGACAGGTGCAGGGCATCTCTGGTGAAGCATCGAGGTCTGTCGATCATGTCATCCCAGGCAGATACTGGATCCCCTTAGAATGACACCAGAAACTTAGCCAATTGTTGAAGTCAATCATTTTCTGCTTGTACTGTGGTATCATTCTGGGTGATGGTAGGATGCTACTCAGAGCTAGGGTCATACCTACCTGGGCTACAAGATCCAAGAGCTCCTCTATGTCTCTTTCCATGTAGTCCAGGGAGGTACATCTCAGGTCATTCACACCAACATGGACAATGACAGAGTCATATGTGTACCTGTTGGGGAGTGACCTAACTGCGTGTGTTATGTGGTGGATCCTGGCACCTGACAGGCAGCTGACCATAACTTTCTCCTTATTCAACCTAGTGAGTGGGACATCAGTGTGCCTTACTATTGTGTCACCTATGACTAGTGCATTGGGTAAGTTGCTTTGCCTTATGGGCTTTGGTTGAGTGGCACATTGTTTATGTGAGCTATGTGTCTCATGGTTTGTGCTGGGATGTGGTGGTTGTTTGCATTTCTGCCTTGGAGGTCTCTGTTGTTTTGGCAGATTTGTATTGAAAGCCTCAGTGAAAGTAGGTGTGTATTTTGTGTTACTATGTGAGGGTTGTGGTGGTGTAAGTTCTGGAGGGCTATGTGTTGAATGTGGTGTGGTGCAGGTGTTAACCTTCTCCTCTTGACTGGTTAATCCAGTCTTGGCTGGAGAGTGCTTGGCTTCCAATTTGGCTATATATGTGCATCTCTCACAAGTCATAGTATTGGGAGGTAAGAGGAGAGGGTTGTCTGTGTACATAAGACAGTTGTTACATTGCCTCATGATGCCCAAGTTCACCAGGTTAATAGGATAAAGCACAGGGAACTGACCTTTAGACATGCCTGGATATAAGCTCAGTATATTAAGTACTGAAGCCTTTTACAGGAAAAATGCCACTCAAAGTGTCTGAGTCTGTACAGAGCACTGCCAAACACTTGAGGGGAAACTAATGCATAGACCCTGAAAATTTAAGGATGAAGTATTTGGGCAGATGTTCTAAAGTTAGGAAGAAATCAAGCAGTACTTACTGAAAATAAAGAATTAGCTTGTCAAGAATGATTAAAAGAGGGGAGTCGCATGAATGCCTACTGCCTGGCTACTACATATACTGGTTTCAGCACAGCTACACTCTGTTGGGATACGATACTCCTTCTCTTCTTCTCTCATCAGAAGCAAAATGTTAGCACAAATCCCAAGAAGAGAAGCAGGCCATGGCCTGTTTGGTGATCCACAGTCTTGTTCCAGATGTTGCAAGAATCTGCAGGCCTGTAGTTTTTTTCTGGTAGATGCCTTGAATAGCAACCAGACCAATCAGGTACGTTAAGCATAGACACTCTCTCTCCAACCAGAAGAGTCAGGAATCAATGCACCCTGCTCCTACTCTCATCAGGATCAGAATATAAGCATAGATTCCAAGCTGTCACCTGTAAAGCAGTTATTAAGCTTTCTTGTGATCAGCAGTCTCCAGGAAGTAATGTAACTGCACTCCTTCTCTCACCAGGAGAAAACAGAAGCACTAATCCCAAGATGACTACGGAAATGCAGAATGTGGGCTCTCCAATAACTGGTGGTCTTGCAATAGATGCTTAAAGGTAAGATGAAAAAATGGTTTATCTTAAACACTGCAGTGTGCACTAGAGGAGTTAGATGTGAAAGTAGGTAACTTAAGTTATACCTGTCTAAAAAGTTAAGTTTTAGTGGAGAGTCACTATTTTTAAAACAGCAAGATAGATTGAAAAGGGGTGGTCACTTTTTATTCTGGTACTATGGAATACAGTAGGATGGCCAATAAATTTACATAGTTGAAGGGGAGTGATTTCACAAAATGATAACTTTGTGCTTACTCACACCAACCAGTGAAAGCAGAGAGGAAATGAGATATATGGTCAAATTAACATAAGAGGCAGGTAGCTAGAAAGACAGTGGTGTTTAAGAATACAACAGTAACTGGGTGGGAGGGTGGGAGAAATTTCTATCTGACTCCCAAGAGACAGAGCTGTGGTGTCTTTTCAAGTTTTAATATGCAGATAAAAACAGAATACAAGTAAAACACAATGTAAAGAAAACAAATCACACTATACAAAATAGAAAAAAGCAATAAAGCAATAAAGCAATGCAGAATACAACAAATAAATAGCAAACCAACCTCTCCCTTACAGTAAAATGCAACAGAATCTGGGTGAGAAGCTGATAAGTAGGTGTTGGTGACAGTGATGACTACCTTACAGACTGGGCAGAAGGAGGCATAACTAATAAACCTGTGCCAGCCTTCCCCAGGAATGTCTGTGTGATTGTATATAAATCAAATCCCAAAGTGTGTGTGTGTGTGTGTGTGTGTGTGTGTGTGTGTGTGTGTGTGTGTGTGTGTGTGTGTGTGTGTGTGTGTGTGTCAGCTACTTGGGTAGGGACATGAAGCACAGGAACACGAAGCACTGGTTGGATAGAGAGGGTACTGGAGATCTTGGCTTGACCCCTCAGCTGAGATCTTAACCCTATAGCTGTGCCCTGGTTGGACAGAGAGGGTACTAGAGGTCTTGGATTGACCCTTAAGCTAAGATCTTAACCCTATAGCTTTGCTGCTGGGGAGTCTTATTGGGGATCTGGAGAAAGAGGGAGAAACCAGACTGTAATCTATGTGTGCTCTTAAGGAAAATTGTACTTTCCTGTATGTGTACTTGTCACCCTTCCAATGTGTACATCCCTCACTGGTGCTAGTAGTGAGGCTTCAGGTTCCTTGATTGCTGGGCCAGTGCAGGGACATCACATATAAATTGGTGGCAGTGGTGGGATAGCAATATCACATCTTAATTGGTTGATAGTGGTGAGATAGCCACACCACATATTAATTGGCTTGTAGTGGTGTGGATATTAAATTTCTGTAGCCTGTGTACAGTGGTCACTCAAGGTGTTTGTACTCTCAATCAGCCATGTGGTGAACATTCAGAGTTCATATCACAATTGTGTTTTTTGTTAGCTTAGTTAGTCAGGGAGAGTAGGTAAGCATGTCAGCAGAGGAGTATGGCAAGCTGAGAAACAGCCAGTTGGCTGAGATGTGCCAGGCTAACGGACCGGTGCATGCCACCCTGACTAAAATAGACATGAGCACAGCTTTAGTCACAGCTGCATCACAGAATAGCAACCAGGAGGACAATCAGATTGGCCATGGAGATGGAGAGCTCTAAGAAAATGGACAGCTCAACCTTTCCACAGAGGACTTAAAAATACATATGGAGTTAAAGAGACTTGAGTTGGAGGCCAATCATTTGGAAATAGAAGCAGCAGAGAGACTGAGACATCTGGAGGCTGAGGAAAAGGAGAAATTGCAATGTCTGTAGGCAGAGGAGAATGAGAGGCAGAGGCAACATGAAAATGAGATGATGACTCTTTGCCAGAGTCATGGAGGTAATGAGGAAGGGAGTAACTGAACCTCAGAAGCAAAACGGTCAGTACATTTCTTCTACAATTTATAGTGGGGGATAATTTTGATAGTTTCATTCATATGTTTGAGAGGGTATGTAAACAGTATAATACTGACCAAGGGCTTTGGGTATGGTTCCTGACTCCCTTACTCCATGGTAAAGCTGCAACTGCTATTTCTAAACTATCTGATGCTAATTGTTTAAATTATACTGTTGTAAAGAACCGTTTGCTATAATGTTTTAAGTTAACATCTGCAGCTTATAGGAAATGTTTTGTGAGCATAGATGCAAGGCAGATGAAGGTATGTGTAAATATAAACCAAAAAAACACTTGTACATCCAGTAGATTTCAGGTAGATGTTAGCTGGCCAAAGCTCTGATATTAAGCAGGGATAACTCAAAATGCACCACTTATATAAGGCAGAAAAGAATGTCAGTGATGACTGTGAAACTACCCCCCCCCACTGCTATCAATGGCTACACAGAAATTGTAATAAGTTCTCTGTAGAAAGACAGCCACAACTTCAGTTGGGTTAATATTCAGTGAAAAATGCAAATAAATAAATTTAATTCAGTACTATATGAAAAAAGAGCAGATAAAAGTGTACTTAAATTCGCTTATACATCCAGTTGATTTCAAGTAGATGTTAGCCAGCCAAAGCTCTCATATTAAGAAGAGATAGCTCAAAATGTACCACTTATATAAGGCTGGAAAGAATGTCAGTGATGAGGTGAAACTACCCCCAACTGCTATCAAAGGTTACACAGAAATTTTAAAAAGTACTCTGTAGAGAGACAACCACAACTTCAGTTGAGTTAATATTCAGTGAAAAACACAAATAAATAAATTAAATACAGTACTATATGAAAAAAAGCAAGTAAAAGTGTACTTAAATTCACTTATACGTCCAGTTGATTTCAGGTAGATGTTAGCTAGCCAAAGCTCTGATATTAATCAGAGATAACTCAAAATGTACCACTTATATAACGCAACAAAGAATGTCAGTGATAAGGTGAAACTATCCCCCATTGCTATCAATGGCTACACAGACATTCTAACAAGTACTCTGTAGAGAGACAGCCACAAATTCAATTGTGTTAATATTCAGTGAAAAACACAAATAAATAAATTAAATACAGTACTATATGAAAAAGAGCAGATAAAAGTGTACTTAAATTCACTTATACATCCAGTTGATTACAGCTAGATGTTAGCTGGCCAAAGCTCTGATATTACGCAGAGAAAACTCAAAATGTACCACTTATATAAGGCAGGACATAATATCAGTGATGAGATGAAACTACCCCCCACTGCTATCAATGGCTACACAGAAATTCTAACAAGTACTCTGTAGAGAGACAGACACAACTTCACTTAAACATCCAGTTGACTTCAGGTAGATGTTTGCCGGCCAAAGCTCTGATTTTAAGAAGAAATAACTCAATGTGTACCATTTATATAAGGCAGGAAAAAATATCAGTAATTAGGTGAAACTATCCCACACTGCTGTCAATGGCTATACAGAAATTCTAGCAAGTACTCTGTAGAGAGATAGCCACAACTTCAGTTGAGTTAATATTCAGTGAAAAACACAAATAAATAAATTAAATACAGTACTATATGAAAAAGAGCAGATAAAAGTGTACTTAAATTCACTTATACATCCAGTTGACTTCAGGTAGATGTTAGCCGGCCAAAGCTCTGATATTAAGCAGAGATAACTCAAAATGTACCACTTATAAAAGGCAGGAAAATATATCATTGATTAGATGAAACTCTCCCCCACTGCTATCAATGGCTACACAGATATTCTAACAAGTACTCTGTAGAGAGAGAGACAGCCAGAACTTCAGTTGAGTTAAAATTCAGTGAAAAACACAAATAAATAAATTAGATACAGTACTATATGAAAAACAGCAGATAAAAGTGTACTTAAATTTACTTATCCATCCAATTGATTTCAGGTAGATGTTTGCCGGCCAAAGCTTTGATATTAAGCAGAGATAATTCAAAATGTGCCACTTATATAAGGCGGGAAAGAATGTCAGTGATGAGGTGAAACTACCCCACTGCTATCAATGGCTACTCAGAAATTCTAACAAGTACTTTGGAGAGCGACAGCCACAAATTCAGTTGAGTTAATATTTAGTGAAATACACAGATAAATAAATTAAATACAGTACTATATGAAAAACAGCAGATAAAAGTGAACTTAAATTTATTTATCCATCCAATTGATTTCAGGTAGATGTTTGCCGGCCAAAGCTTTGATATTAAGCAGGTGATTCAGATTGGAGGATGGACATTGTCCAGGGTGTTATTTGCAAAAACAGATAAATGCTGACCATGATAGAGAACAGTTTGGTAAGACAGAAGGAACTTTTGATGGACTTCTTCAACCCAGTGTATATATCTTTCTCTGAAGAAGCCGAGCCAGATGCAGTCGGTAGTACTGGACCTGTTTCACTGGAGTTGAGGTCATTGCAGTGAGTAAACAGCTCCTTTGTGACAAGGCTAAAATAGTGGATGAGAGCTGTCCAGAATTACTGAAGAAGCTTTACATTTTTAGGGTGCAATTGTTAATAAGATTTTTCAATGTTGTAACAGAAGACAGAAGTACGTCTGGATTGCTAAAATGGTCTGCACTATTATTCTCAATTTTAAAATGGACAAGAAAGCATTTTATATTTACAAAGGGACACACTTTTCAGCCTTCCTGGATAGGCTTATGCTAGGATGCTGGAACAGGGATTTTATCTGAAAAGTGTGCCTCTAATGCAGGAAGAGCAGTGTAAATCTTCCCCGCCATGAAGAATAGGTTAATGCTTTGCTGGTTGAAGGATATAAATGGGGTCATGGGAGTTTGCCAAAATTTCCATCATGTAATCAGTGGTCCTGGATGAATCATATGATCACATAGCCTGGAATGTAGTGTGAGAGGTGATGCAGTAGCATGGGAATCCAAGGCTAAAACTGTGTGCCATTGAGTCACTGTATTTAAGGAATGAGTGCTGTGTCTGCAGTCTTGTTAAGTCAGATATTTTCAAGGTGGATATAGGTATCAGTTGAGGGCATTCCTCATCCCTCCTTCTGCTTATTATTTTAAAGTTGGGATATCAATGCAAACAGAAGTCTGGAAAGTATTCATCCTTACCACTTAAGGGCTGTAGATTTGCTGCTTGCATGTGATGTTCTTTTACCCGCAAGTAACTGTAATCTCCACCTTGCACTGGAAAAGTGCACTGCTAAGTGTGAATTAACTGAGATGATAACCAGCACATATAAATCAAAGTTCTTGCATTTGTCCTGGAAGAGTGGATTGCTCTCATAGAGCACCTATATTAAGCTGAACAGATTAAGAATTTCTGGATCTTCTACAGAAGTGAAGGTTGGAGATCAGAAGATTGACCATCAGATGAAAGTAGTCAACACAGCAGGAGTTATACCAAACTGTTTTGGTTAAGTGAGAAATGAGCCGAGACGAAGCTCATAATTTAACATTTTGTATCACCATCCTCCCAATGATCACAAGCTTTGAATAGTGACCAGAAGGATTTGATCTTGGATACATGCAGAGGAGTTGAGGTTCATTTGGTGGGAAGCTGGACTCACTTCTCTAACAGCATGAGAAGACCAAAATTCTAAGAGGCTGTCATTACAGCCACTAGTCCCTCATTAATTTACTTAACATTTGTTTACAAGGAAAGTCTGTCTTGGACAGAGCCCATTTTCAGTGGATGCCTGGTAAGAACACTCTGGATGCATGTCTTTGAAGTGTGAGAGGAAACTGGAGTACCTGGAGGAAACTCACATGAATGCAGAGATGATATGTAGGCTCTTCACAGAAGGTATTTCAGCCACAAATTGAACCAAATAACCTCTTGCTGTGAGGTGACAGCACTAACTACTGTACCATTGTACCACCTCATGTTGTGAGGAGTCATTGTAGGTGTTTTGGGTGCCTACTAAGAATGTCCACCAAGCACCCTGCACCCTAGAGGTTTATTAAGCAGCCCAGTGGGACAAGGACTTTGGGAAGTCCTAGGACATGGTGGAGGGTTAATAGCTTGCCTGCTAATACTTGCAGATCCAACAAGATAATTTGGAAACTGTTTTTATGCATAGGGAAATCTGACCTATCCTACTCAGCTTGCTGCCATTATGATCCTCAGCAGGACAAGTGGTTTACAAAGGGGATGAATGAATGGATGGATGGATGGATGGATGGATGGATGGATGGATGGATGGATGGATGGACAGCTGGACGGGTGGATGTTATTTACTCAGTTTAGTGTTTTACTCTGTTTTGACTTCCTGCTTCAGGTGTATCATTCTTATCTCCTGTACTGTATATGACGTGCTTACTGAATGCAGCAGACTTGGCTAAGGCGAGGCCCCAACAATGGAAATTCACCCTCCTCAGCCTCAATAGTCAAATAAGAAAACATGTCAAATCTTCTAAGGATAACTTTGAGAAAAACATAGCAATCACTATCAAGGATAACCATAAGGCCTTTTACAGCTACATAAACAGCCTAAAAGGAAGAACCCAAGCACGTGCTGAACTAGTGACTAATGCTATTACACGCACTGATCCTGCAGAGACAGCAAACCTGCTGGTGGACAGATTTGGTGAAAATTTCTCTCCATTATCCCCGTCAATCTTATCAAAAACCTTGCCCCCAACTTCTCCCCCACTTTACATATCCAAAGAGGAGCTCATTAATGCTTTGTCTGATGCAAACAATATAGCCTCTGTGGGACCAGATGGCATCCCAAACTGTCTTCTAAACAAACTAAAACATGAACTAGCATCACCATTAAGTACCCTATTCAATCACAGCATAACCACAGACTGTGTTCTTGCAGAATGGAGAACAGCAACAGTTATTTCCCTCTGCAAAGGTGGCTTTACAACAGATCCAGGGAATTATTGACCCATAAGTCTGACCAGCTTCATCTGCAAAGCCATGGAATCTATCATCATGGACCTCATAAATAAAGATATAGGAGAACTCTAGATGCAGGATCTGACCCAATTTGGCTTCATCAAGAACAGATACTGCCTGTTAAACCTGGTGAATTTATTTGAAAAATGTGACCAGGGCCATTGACAAGAACAAATCTGTGCATACAGCATACCTAAATGTAGCCAAGGACTTCAACACAATCCCAAGCTCAGGCATTACAGATAAACTTAGAAAACTGAATTTAAAACCCTTTGTTGTAAGATGGGTTTCCAACTGGCTCACCAGCAGGTCATAAACTATCAAAGTGGGTGACTTCAAATCAACCAGCAGACCTGTCACCAGCGGGATATCACAAGGGTCAGTGCTGGGCCCTCTGCTGTTTGATATATGCTTCTCAGAAGTTCAGGCTAGAACTCAGGGGCAGGGCCCATGGCCTACCAAGTTTGTGGATGACTACAAATTGGGTGCAGTTATTGAATCCCCAAATGATGTCAGTATACTTCAGGAGGTCTTACACAGACCAATGACTGGTGTCTTAGTCACAATCTCAAACTGAATGCAAAGAAATGCATCATCATTTACTTTGGTAAAAACAATGTCCCTTCACAATATCAAATTAATAGCAATACCCTATGTACCTACAAAGTGGTAAGGGATCTGGGATCACAAGTAGACAGTGACCTTAACTTTCACCACCATATATCTATTGTAGTAACGATGGCTTTCTACATAGCACACTTCATTAGCAAGGGCATAGCCTCTATGCTTTTACACTGGCATGAAATGGCTAGGCTTGAAATGACCTTCAGGTTAATAGCCTAGTAACCTCCTATGATCCTCTGTTCCTATAATGCACTACACTGTCATCTGTTTAAAACTTCCATGTATTACCCTTACCTGTACAACATCTAACAGAATCTTTATGCATCTTTTGACCCTGCCAGTGAAGGTCTAGCTCACTAATGTCTTGCTTGCAAAGTATAGATGAGTATTACAGACCAACAGATCAGGCAGTTGTATTTTCCTAGTTTCCATGTCTTTTACCCCATCTTAGGGGTTTCATAGTGAGCCAGATGGAGTATCAAACAATGGGCTGCTGATTACTGCAGAGAACAGTCTCACTGCATGTCACTAAACTTGCTGCCAAAGAAATGGAGCCCCTGTATTTTGGGTGGGAGGTTGGCATAACGGTTAAAATGTTTACCTTACAGACACAAGGTGCAGGGTTTGATCCCCATATGGGGTAATTAACTAAGTTTAAAATGGCCTACAAAGGCAGCTAGCTGAGTACTAATCTATGAACCTAGTAATACCAAACCCCCTCTTATTCTGGGAAAGTGATCTTGCTGAAGAAGTAGGGTCACAGAAGTAATAATGATGTATTCATTCTGTTTCAGGCCTGAATCCAAACGATCACTGTACAGTGGTTTGATAGCATAGTCTGATTGCTAATCTATGAGCTGTAAATAATGTCACTTCTACAGAGACCTGGGATCATTTGCATTTTGGGTGATTCTGGGACATTTAACTAGGACCAGGTACCTAATTTGCTCCAGAAAGAGTTATTTATTCCTACAGAGCCAATCTAAATTCACAAAGATTAAAATAAAAATGTGTGACTATAAATAAATAAAATGAAATACATGAAAAAAAATAACAAACTACCAATTTGCCTGCCTTTACCATGCTCTGGAAGTGCCTTAATTTAGGTAGTACTTAACATAAAACAGCTTGTTTTTAGGTGGCATAGCACCATTGAACTCTAGTGCAGAGCTGCACGTGATGCAGAGATATATACTTGTGAGTTAGTAACATTTACCACTGTAGCATGCAGTAAAGTGTTAACTAAACATTCCATTCATTTGTTTTGTTCTGGGATACACACTGCTGCCCAGCTAATGACTTCTGAAAATAATCATATTTATTCAAATAATGTAAATAGCCTGGGATCTTTTGCATAGTCCTCCAGTATGACGCATAATAATTAATGAACTTGTCGCTGTCTCCCTAGTGTCACGTATAATATGTCAGAACAGTAGAAAGGAATGTCAGCAAATAATGAAGATTACTGACTGTTGGAAAGGTCAAACTAGTCTTGAAATTTCCTCAGGGGAGGGGCGCCTGGATCAGCAATCATGGACAGCATTGCGGCACGAATCACTGTGGAAGACAGTGCTATCCATAACCTTTTGAGTTGTTTTTGTTTGTGCAGTTTAGTACCTTTGTGTATAGCTATGGATTGTTATCAAGATTTATCCTGTAGTCCTGGCTTCTACTTCATCATTCTCCACTTGAATTTTCTGGGTAAGGAGTTTAATTAAAACTCTCATCTACTGCGTTATATATGAAAAGAGGGACTGGTAATAAAAATCAAAACTGAATGAATGAGCTATTGGCAGAGATGAAACCATCCTGAAGCATGGTACACAATGCTTCAGAAATGACATTGTCAATCCTTGATTCTTGCTAAATTTATACTTTAGAGGAAGAGCTTGCTGAGACAGTGGTGGTAATAATTTCTTGCAGCCATGTGTGACCAGAATGGTTCTTTTGGTGTATCCTGTTTAGGCACCATAGAACCATATGGTGCTGGGATCTTCCTCTGCTTACAAGCAGTGTTATGTGTTTGCTAAATGTTGGTATAAAAAAAAAACGTGCAGCAGATGCTATGGAGGATAAGTGAGTAGGGGGTAACAGTATGTATAATGTGAGATAGAACCCCAACGAATGATGCTGGAGCCATTCCCTCAAAGAATCCAAGTGTGTGTTTGGTTCTTCCTTAATAACAAATTAAAATTATGAGTATGTGGACCAGAATCTATTATTTAGGGTGAATTTCATTCAAAAGGTGAGTGGATCGTAATTGTGATGTGCTACCTAAGATAAAAAGCTTCAAAGCAAAACTACCTATATAAGACATATATTAAGATCTGTATTATTTTAAGGAAACCAGACCTGTATGGGATAAGAAAGGATTTATCATTCTGGTTCAAGACAGCTGTTACTAAAGAAAAAATCAAAAGTGGTGCATTTAAGGTACTGATTTTAAAACTAAATTTCTTTAAAAAATAGGTTTCTTAGAAATGTTCATGATCCAATGGGAGAAACAGGCCAATATCAAGATTAAGTAGAAGTCTGAAAATACACAAACAGGAAAAGAAAAATGCACAAGAAAATAAGAATTACGTTGAACTATAGCCGCCTGTTAAGAACAATGCATCTCTGTAAGACCGTTAAGTAGGAGAAAACAATAACAGCTAGACAAATTAGAACAAAGTTTGGTTATTAATATATATGATAATAAATGTCATATTATAATTATTTGAGGAAGAAAAGCTTATTTATTTATTATTTATTTATTGACACTTGTTCACTGGGAAAGTCCACTGGGTCAGGAACCCATTTTCAGTGGAGACCATGGGAGAAAAATTGCAGAGTAAAAAAATATCTTACAGTTATTAATATACAAGAAAACCAGTACAGAAGCAATACAAAGATAATAGGAATGTAAACAATAAAGAAAGGTCAACGTGTTAGGAAGGGATATTCATGCAGTTATGTGACATTGGTTTGCTGAAATGCCATTCCCAGAAACTGTCATTCAATTAAATTTTTAATTACTACTATGAGTAAATGAACACTTTTTTTTGTCTTTTTTTCCAAAATAATTGATAGATACATAACTACCTAATGAGAATTTTCTTTGCCAGATTGGTTTAAATGTGTATAATTTGATTTCCTATTCTACTAATGCTGCTTAATGCTTCTGACTGAATACTGTCTATTACCAAATCTCTTTGTTCACTATTGATATTAATGTAATGTAATGTAATTTTCTTGTGGAGCTTTTCTCCCCGGGCCTCCACTAAAAATAGGCCGACATGGCCCAGTGGACTCTCCCGGTCAACAAATGCAATAAAATAAATAAATAAGCTCCACCTGATACTATTTGTTTTTGTTAAACCTGGAGCTGATAAGGATAGTGAAAACAGGTATTTTATTACAAATGGAGCAGCCCAGGTGTATGATCTATAGGTAGTAGAAGTGGGTTAAAGTAGCTCACCCCCTCACAGCAGAGACTAAAATTCTTTACAAATGGCAATTTTGGTGAATGACATTTCAGCAGATTGATAGTGAAGTATCTGTAGAGAACATGTAAGAAGGATGGCACATCTATAAGCGCAATTTGGCTGGATTATTCATTGATATATTTTGCTTTACAGTATAGAAGATTAGCCCCTGCAGTACCTACTAACTTTGCTACCTGAACTGCAATCAAAACATGTGAAAACTATCTACTATATCAGATGATAGTACTACACTTCCTGTGGTTGTTTCAATAAATAAAAACAAAACAAAGTTTCCAGATATTATATCAAAAATGTTGCACAAGCTATTAGGTGAACAACTAATACCAGCCCTATGTTAATTATTTAATAAAAGGTTGTGAGATAGAATGCTGGCATCTGACTAGAAAACTATGATTTATCCCTATTTACAAGGGAAGGATCAAGAGAAAAGCCACTGAGTTATAAATCAGTCTTCACTATTTAATGACTTCAACCATCAGGAGCAGACCAAAAATATGAGGCAAAAATTTAAACATTCTGCAAAATCTGGACAGTTGGGAGGTATGAGGGGAAAGGTCCAAAATCAGGGACAAGTTTCAATCATTACTCTATTTCACTTAAAAAAGTTAAAAGAACAACAGATTTTGCATCAATATCCATAGTCTGAACAATAAGAAATATAAAGCTGCAATGCCTGGCATTGATTGACTGCTATCCATAATAATGAATAATAATTTACCAGAAATTCAAACATTTTATTAGGGTCAAGGAAAAATATGAGACATGATCATGGAAGTTCTGGAAAATCAGACATTTGAGCGGTACACCTCATCTTCAAAATCAAGAAGGACAGGTGCAGCCCTCTGCTTAGTAATAAGCTCCATGTATAATTTGAGAAATCAGGAGTGCTTCCATTGCAAAGTCCTTAACTGTCACAAGGAAAGTATTAAGTAAAGTTGCCACAGGTAACTGGAATACTTTGCCACAGAATGTGGAAAGTTATAGCAGTCTTCCTGTATTTTGCAAACTGCTAAAATCTCACCTTGCAGGGATACATATGCCGTAGTCTGTGGTACACCAGTTAATCCATATTTGTAAATAGTCCACTCCATATGTAAATACTCTTACAGCTTTAGTAGTGGCTATGTCATTTATTTGTGACTCAGCAACACATTCCATTACACCTGCTTTAATTTTGAATATTTATAACCATTTGTTTTATTAGGGGATATGCTGGGGATAACTGCCATCACCATCATCATCATCATCAACATTATATTCAGCTTTATCGTCATTATCATATTTCTTTTTATTTTACTTCTTAGTGAATGCATTTCTTATAGCTCAAATACATTTATTAGTCAGTTTATACTTATTTAGGGTCAAAGGCATGCTAAGCTATTAACTATGTATCTATCTAATTCACTGCACTGTATTTATATGCTTTTGACCAGTAAATATTGCTGTTTGTTTGTTGCTGGCATTTGGCCAGTGTTGAGACAGTAAATGGTACAGTATTTAGAACCAGTTCATTTACACAGTTAACAAAGAAATTTATCAATCAATAGATCAATCAATCAGTCCACAGGACTATATTATAAAAACTGTTGAGGAAGTAATTGAATGGGCCACGGGCTTCTAGAAGATTTGAGATGCATTTTAGAACCTTTTCAACCTTTTGATGCAATGATAGGCTGAACAGTAATCATGAATAAGCAAATACATTCAGTTATGCTTTTTTCCTTCAAGTAAGAAATAATCTATTTCCTAAGCTTACATTTCCAAATTGTCTAAATAGTAGCGCCAATTAAATGGAGAAGGTAAATCATGCAGAGATATATAAATCATAACTGGGAATAGTGCCTACCTCCATACTCCTCAAAAAAAAAACATTAACATGCTGTGTGTCCCCTTGATGTTAGACTGGGAGAAAGTGAAAGAATATGTTTCCATAGGTATACATTTCAGTAGTTGCTGTCTTAGACTCTGTGTACTCACAGAATATCTAAAGATCTAGATGCTCTGTAATGTATTTAATGATGGATTTTTTAAAGATAATTACTTGTTAACTATTCCTTTTAGCTCTCGGTACTATGTGTATCCACATATTAAACTGATATTATTTTTCTGCAAGTGATCTCACAAACTGGGATCTATCACAAGGCACACACACACCCACATACACACAAACACACACACGTGCGCACACACACACACACACACACACACACACACACACACACACACACACACACACACACACACACACACACACACACACACACATCAATGGGCAAATTAGTAGAATGTCAATTCACCTACACTATGCCTTTGGGATGTTGGAGAAAACTAGAACACCTGTATAGAAAATATAGACAGTGAGTACATACAGACTCTGTACAGAAAGAATCACAGTCAAGAACTCAATCAGAGAGGAAAGTGCTGTGAGATAGAAATGCTATTTGCTGCATCACTGTGCATATCATATATATCATGCACAGAATGTAAAAATAACCATTTATTGTGTACAATGTTGATATTCAATTGTGATTGAAAGTGAAAGAAATTATGGACAGCTTATTTCATTTAAATATACTGTAAAACTACCCAAACACAATCACTGTCACCCAGAGACAGTACTTGTGCCCACCAATTGGAGCCACATTTTTCAAGGTACATACATCAGATGTTCTGAGTGTTAAATAAATAGCTATAATAAAGTACTCCAGCTTGCTGCACACAAATGAACACTAGCAAGGTTAATGACTGCTTAACTTAATCATGACTTTACTGACTGTGCACACCTCTAATGTCATATTATGATAAAACATGGCCCCAGCAATGCAGTTCAACTTTGTTTCTCACAAACAGAATTCACAGTATTGTAACTTGCATCCACACAAGTATGCATTAGTTCTGCAAAGCAAGAATAATGACTGTTTAACTTGAGCAAGTTGTGGCAGGGTCAGCCTGTGTATTCCACAGACAGTCCCTATAACCAGCAAGTATAGCAACTGTCAGATAGTGATAAAAAGACATGCCCACAGTGATTTACTTCATTTTTATTTCACACAAACAGTAGCCATAATAATGTATTCCAGCCTGTTTTTGAAAAATGCACATTAGTTCTGCAAATCCAGAATAGTGACTAACTTGTGCAAATAACAACATGGTTAGACATTTAAATATGCAGACAGTCCTTGTAACTAGCAACTATTGCCACTTCACTGCTTACATACATCATATGTCTGATTTTAAAAAGAAAATATGGTCTTGGTAATGAATTTCAACTGAGTTTCACACAAACAGCAGCCACAGTAAAGTATTCCAAACTACTTCACACAAATATTTCAGTAGTCCCACAAAAACAGATTAATGACTGTTTAACTTAAGAAAAATACAAAAGGTTCAGTAATTATAATCTGTTTGCTGACTTTCTAACAGTATCCATGGTAATATGCTCCAAATAGTTGGACACAAATAGACATTAGTCACAGAAAGTCAAAATAATGACTGTTTGCTTGAGAAAATTACAAAAGGTTTAACCACTGTCACCCACAGTTAGTTACCATAACTAGCAAGTATAGCCACTCTCTCTGATTAAAATAATGCCACAGTAATGTATTTCAACTTTCTTTCACAAAAAAAAAGTTAGCACTGTAAATTAGTCAAGACTGCATCATACAAGTGCATTTCAGTCCTGCAAAGCCAGGACAATGACTTCTGAATCTGAACAAATGACATAAAGGCCATTTAGGGTAACTTTTATCCGTACAAAACCCCCATATAAAGTCATGATCACATGAATGTGTACACCTTGGGTATCAAATAGTAGTATCATAAAATGTGACAATGCCAGTTTATTTCAACCATTTTCCCACACACACCCACATCCAAATACAAATAGATGTGCCCAGCAAATATATCAACTTTATTGACTATGTATACCACAGATGTATGATTTTGATCAAAATAAAGAATACGTTCATAAATCCACAGTAATGCACTTCATCTTACTGCTGTCAGAACAATGCAGTATAACTCAATGCAACAACATACACATGCAGACACACACTCAAACAATCAAACAAATGCACAATTAAAAACTTACTGTTTTATTGACTGGCTGTGGTATGCATAGTGTTAGTTAAAAAAATAAAAAATATAGAATATTTAGTCCTGCAGGCTGTCTCAGGTAGCTTGATCCAAAAGGAAAAGACTCATCATTATTTCATACAGCAGTCCAGTTAGCCTCCTATAAAGTAGTATTTCTGCTACTGTAAAAAAACGAAACAGGAAGACCGGTAATAAGGAATAATTACCTTATTCTCTATTTGGAGTAGGGTAGTTGTGATGAATGCACTGTTTTAAAAATAGAAAGCTGAGTATTTTTTTTTTATTTTTCAGAAATTGGAGATCTGAGCATGCTCAGCAGCATGCATAGAGTTCTGGTCACTGAAATGAGAAATGCAGCTGAATGAATGAATGAATGAATGAATGAATGAATGAATGAATGAATACCTAACTAAGTAAATAAATAAGTATTGAAATATGATTTCAGTTTTTCTTTCATGGGGGATGTGGAACTACAGCCCAGCAGCCAGAACCATATGCCACCCTGAAAATATATCTGATGATTCATGGTTTTTGCTTCGTCAGGCTTCATATAGCTGTCATGAGACCATTGACTTCTCTATATAGCTATGCTTCCTTGCATTCAGTATGAGGGCTGTCCTAGAAACAGGATCTAGGACTGCAACCTGTGTGCAGTCATCATGGATACCTCTCTTTTGGGAGTAAGAATAGTTAGCAGTGTCTGGTGAACTTTAATAAGTTTAAACCTTTTTCTACTTAGATAATGATTAAATATCTTTACCACACAGACAAGCAAGGTGTCTGTATAATACCTTGATTTTGTGAGATAGTAGATTGTCACTTAAATAAGAAGATATACCACAAGACACCTTCATAATAAAAAAAGATTGATCAAAGTATGTAAGTACCTTGTGATTAACTCTTCAGTCCCCTGTGCATTTACATCCATGAAGTCGTATTTCAGATGATGTACAACATTTGAGAGGTAATGTAGTAACTTATAGTAACTATAGTTTACAAGTTTTCACTAGTGCACCTTCTGAAGCTAGATAATGTAGTAACTTATTACTACAGTTTACAAGTTTTTACTTGTGCACCTTCTGAAGCTAGATAATGTAGTAACTTATTACTACAGTTTACAAGTTTTCACTAGTGCACCTTCTGAAGCTAGATAATGTTATAACTTGTTACTACAGTTTACAAGTTTTCACTAGTGCACCTTCTGAAGCTAGATAATGTAGTAACTTATTACTACAGAAAACAAAAACTAGGAGCAACGCAATGAAGGGCATAAAAACTTCAATTCCAAATCACGTAGGTCAATCTTATTCTCAAAAATAACAGTCCACAGATATCGAAGTAGATAAAACGTAGCAGCAGTTTAATTAAGTGCACATAAGAACAACAGTTAGCGCTTTCGCATCACAGCTTCATCAGACCAATAATAAATGACTTAAACACTGTTTAAATAAAGCCAAGAGCAGGAAAACAACAAAAGAAGACATTAGACATTTAAAGGTAGATACCTCATATCATACAAGCGCTCCATATAAATCCTCTAAGTATATACATTGAGTAATTATGCACAATAAAAGATCAATCACACAAACTCTATACACATTTGTTAAGAAATATATTAAAACATATTAAAAAGTATTAATTATTATTAAAACTTCTACAAATATAATCACTATGAAGCGTGTATGTGTATCAACTATTCTCTTAGTACATAAACATCACTACTACATTAAGTTGTGAAACACTCACTCTCAATTGATAAAGCAACACCATATCTAACCAGTCCAATATCTCCTAGAGAAATCTATACAGAACATACAATCATAAAGTCATTAAAACATTGAAATGTTGAACATATATAGAGCAGCATGTTCATAAAGGCAAATATATACAAAAGACTCGGGGCATCTCTATCTCACTGAATAAACCACTCACTGCTTCCATCTTGCATAACTGGATAAAATAAATATGAGCAAAATCTAAAGATATAAAAATAGATGCAGCAAAGCATCATCCTACTATTCTAATCACTTCCACAGGTAATGCAAAAATATATACAAATGCATGTGCACAGCATGTATATAAAGTGTGTAAAACATATACAAAACCTATACTTATATGTCGACACATGTCCAGTTATACCTTGAGTCTCCTCATCTTCAGATAGGGTCTGATGGGTACCTTCCCATTCAAACCCGGTGGCATATCAGATCTAAGTTTAATGATCCAATTACTCTCCTTCAATTCTGTAAGATTGCAAATGTCCCCTCCTCGATGTGTGCCATATAACCTCTCAACAATCCTAAATTTAAAAGAATGGTCAACACTAGTGTCACTCACATGTTTGGCCAACGCATTATGGGGTGTACCTACCCTGATGTGATAAATGTGTTCACGCATTCTATCCCTAAGACTCCTGTTGGTCTTGCCGATATAGAATGCGGAACACAAAGTACACGTGGCCAAATACACCACATTGGTGGACATACAGTCCCCGCCAGCTCGTACTCTAAAATTTCCAAATCCATTCGGATGGACGAAAACAGGACTAGACTCAATAAAAGAACAAAAGTTGCAATAATGACAAGGGGACGTGTAAGTGAGAACATCCGAACCACTGTACATAGGGGCCTTGGGATAATACAATAACTTTTTCAAACTCATTTTATTCTTGTATACAAACCTAGGTTTATCACCTACCACTCCCCTAATAGCAGGGTCCACTGATAGAATGTGCCAGTGAGCACTGATAACATCTTTAATGCATCCTACATCTTTGGTATAAAATATCGGACAAGCAATGCCACTGAAACTATTCTTCACCTCAACGTCATTACTGACCAAGTCTCCAAATCTAGCAGAAAAGTAAGGAACAGCTCTCTCATTCCTTATATTGTCTATATCCCGTATACCTGTGATCAAATCATTCTCAGTATACCCACGTTCTCTCAACCTTCCTGATAGGTTCTCAAACTCATTTCTAAAACATAAATCACTAGGATTGTACCTCGAAGCACGCATTACCTGACCTCGCACTATATTCTTATATATATAGCCTGGGTGCATGCTGCTTCGATGAAGGAGGGTATTTCTATGACAAGGCTTTCTATACAGCCCTGTATTGATAAGACCACCATCCAACTTCTCTACAAAAACATCTAAAAATGAAATCCTAACCTCTGAGAATTCCATTACGAAATTCAAAAAACTGGTGGTTCCATTAATCTCACTGACAAATGTGTCTAACTCCTCAATTGAACCATCCCACAGAAAAAATAAATCGTCGACAAAATGCCTGTAGAAGGGCGCATGCCTAATGTATAACCTATTCTGGAACATTTTCCTAACCTCCCACTCAGCTATCACTAGATTGGCGTAGCTATTGGCACAAGAAGTGCCCATAGCCATGCCATCCTTTTGGAGGAACAACTTACCTGTGAAACAGAAGACGTTGGATTCCAGTATCACTTCCAAAAACGCCATAAGCAGATCAATCTCTGCTTCACTGAAATCTGAGAACTCGTAGGAATAAAAGAAAGTCCTCTAGAGAGGACATCCAACTCATCAGATGTCAACTCAACTGAGGACAAATTAAAGACTAATCCCTCTTTCTGGATTCCCACATCCTCTTGATATTCAACGTTTGAGGGCGGTCTGGGGAAAACTTCCTCTTCTGCCGCCCTCTGCTCATCGACCGTTTCCTTCCTTCTCCTGGAAGAGATCTGATCGGAAAAGGGTGTTTTGAATCAAAAACCTTAGTAACGATGGCATTACCCTCATTGGTTAAAGCAACAGGTGAACCTTCTGAGCATACAACTAACCCTTTATCTATACCAATTTTCTTTCTCACTACAGGGCCCTCCAAGCGTATGGGGCCGTTAGTGGTGTCTGTGGTGTTGGCACCAGTAGCTCCCTCATGTACTACTACATTACGATGGGTAGCTTGTGTACTACTAACTGTATCTATTGTGCCTATAGTTTTTGCTGACACCTCATCACTGGAAACATTCTCATTGACGCTTGTATCAATAGCAAAATCAGTCAAAACATCATTACCAGCACCAGAATCAATTGCTGCAACAGGTACAACATTAATTGCATTGGTAATAGTCTCTCGGCATTGTGTTGTGCCGCTCGGGCCATTATTCACTCTAGGCCAAGTGAATATATTACCTAATTTAAAATCCATAGTGTCTCTTTGTAACTTGACCCTTTTCTGGTTATACAGTCTTTTTTCATACTGAGTGACGTTATCTAATAAACATGGCAACAATCATTAACTGCTAAAGCAGGGAACTGAGAAAATATAATAGTCCTTTGCTGTTGTACCTCTGACCTTAGTGTTTCTTCAATCGGTGTAAAGAATGTATTCATTAACCTGATATAATTGAGGCTTACCTCCAAGTTCAATTGCTGCCACTCGTAAAGAAGTTCTGGGTACAGCGTAGCCGTAGTCGGCATTTTCAGGACCCTAAGGCCTCAAGGCCTCCCCAAAATCCATAAAGACCCAGTGTGTCCGCCCTTGAGGCCTATAGTAGCAGGGAGAGGGTGGTCCACCGAACCATTTTCCATTTATGTTGAAGATAGGTTGAGACCTATTGTCAATGGTAACCAGTATATTCTACGTGACACCAAACAGTTTCTGTTAGATCTATATGGGTTTTTGGGTTCCAATTTAACTGAGGTCGATTATGTTTTTGTCACGATGGACATACAGTCATTATTCACAATGATACCTAATTCAGTAGGGATCAAGATGGTGGATAGTTATCTGAGAAGGGTCTCAGATTTCAGTGAAGCAGAGATTGATCTACTTATGGCGTTTTTGGAAGTGATACTGGAATCCAATGTCTTCTGTTTTACAGATAAGTTGTTCCTCCAAAAGGATGGCGTAGCTATGGGCACTTCTTGTGCCAATAGCTACGCCAATCTAGTGATAGCTGAGTGGGAGGTTAGGGAAATGTTCCAGAATAGGTTATACATTAGGCATGCTCCCTTCTACAGGCGTTTTGTCGACGATTTATTTTTTCTGTGGGATGGCTCAATTGAGGAGTTAGACACATTTGTCAGTGAGATTAATGGAACCACCAGTTTTTTGAAGTTCGTAATGGAATTCTCAGAGGTTAGGATTTCATTTTTAGATGTTTTTGTAGAGAAGTTGGATGGTGGTCTTATCAATACAGGGCTGTATAGAAAGCCTTGTCATAGAAATACCCTCCTTCATCGAAGCAGCATGCACCCAGGCTATATATATAAGAATATAGTGCGAGGTCAGGTAATGCGTGCTTCAAGGTACAATCCTAGTGATTTATGTTTTAGAAATGAGTTTGAGAACCTATCAGGAAGGTTGAGAGAACGTGGGTATACTGAGAATGATTTGATCACAGGTATACGGGATATAGACAATATAAGGAATGAGAGAGCTGCTCCTTATTTTTCTGCTAGATTTGGAGACTTGGTCAGTAATGACGTTGAGGTGAAGAATAGCTTCAGTGGCATTGCTTGTCCGATATTTTATACCAAAGATGTAGGATGCATTAAAGATGTTATCAGTGCACACTGGCACATTCTATCAGTGGACCCTGCTATTAGGGGAGTGGTAGGTGACAAACCTAGGTTTGTATACAAGAATAAAATGAGTTTAAAGAAGTTATTGTGTTATCCCAAGGCCCCTATGTACAGTGGTTCGGATGTTCTCACTTACACGTCCCCTTGTCATCGTTGCAACTTTTGTTCTTTTATTGAGTCTAGTCCTGTTTTCGTCCATCCGAATGGATTTGGAAATTTTAGAGTACGAGCTGGTGGGGACTGTATGTTCATCAATCTGGTGTATTTGGCCACGTGTACTTTGTGTTCCGCATTCTATATCGGCAAGACCAACAGGAGTCTTAGGGATAGAATGCGTCAACACATTTATCACATCAGGGTAGGTACACCCCATAATGCGTTGGCCAAACATGTGAGTGACACTAGTGTTGACCATTCTTTTAAATTTAGGATTGTTGAGTGGTTATATGGCACACATCGAGGAGGGGACATTTGCAATCTTACAGAATCGAAGGAGAGTAATTGGATCATTAAACTTAGATCCGATATGCCACCGGGTTTGAATGGGAAGGTGCCCATCAGACCCTATCTGAAGATGAGGAGACTCAAGGTATAACTGGACATGTGTCGACATATCAGTATAGGTTTTGTATATGTTTTACACACTTTATATACATGCTGTGCACATGCATTTGTATATATTTTTGCATTACCTGTGGAAGTGATTAGAATAGTAGGATGATGCTTTGCTGCATCTATTTTTATATCTTTAGATTTTGCTCATATTTATTTTATCCAGTTATGCAAGATGGAAGCAGTGAGTGGATAATTCAGTGAGAGAGAGACGCCCCAAGTCTTTTGTATATATTTGCCTTTATGAACATGCTGCTCTATATATGTTCAACATTTCAATGTTTTAATGACTTTATGATTGTATGTTCTGTATAGATTTGTCTAGGAGATATTGGACTGGTTAGATATGGTGTTGCTTTATCAATTGAGAGTGAGTGTTTCACAACTTAATGTAGTAGTGATGTTTATGTACTAAGAGAATAGTTGATACACAAACACGCTTCATAGTGATTATATTTGTAGAAGTTTTAATAATAATTAATAATTTTTAATATGTTTCAATATATTTCTTAACAAATGTGTATAGAGTTTGTGTGATTGATCTTTTATTGTGCATAATTACTCAATGTATATACTTAGAGGATTTATATGGAGCGCTTGTATGATATGAGACGTCTACCTTTAAATGTCTAATGTCTTCTTTTGTTGTTTTCCTGCTCTTGGCTTTATTTAAACAGTGTTTAAGTAATTTATTATTGGTCTGATGAAGCTGTGATGCGAAAGCGCTAACCGTTGTTCTTATGTGCACTTAATTAAACTGCTGCTACGTTTTATCTACTTCGATATCTGTGGACTGTTATTTTTGAGAATAAGATTGACCTACGTGATTTGGAATTGAAGTTTTTATGCCCTTCATTGCGTTGCTCCTAGTTTTTGTTTTCAGTATTATCTTGTTGTGCTTTCCACTAGGGGCATTAACTCCACGTGGATCTGTTTTTTCAACTTAACTTATTACTACAGTTTACAAGTTTTCACTAGTGCACCTTCTGAAGCTAGATAATGTAGTAACTTATTACTACAGTTTACGAGTTTTCACTAGTGCACCTTCTGAAGCTAGATAATGTAGTAACTTATTACTGCAGTTTACAAGTTTTCACTAGTGCACCTTCTGAAGCTAGATAATGTAGTAACGTATTACTACAGTTTACAAGTTTTCACTAGTGCACCTTCTGAAGCTAGATATCAGAAGCACAGCTTTTACCCTGACCCTGTCCTGTGATTGGGTAGTCCTTTCTATTCGATCACTTGATCACATCTGCAATCTCGCCATTGAAAATGTTATATTTATCTTTGCTCTAAGCTCATAGTTTTTAGACTGTCTTGGACCAGCCATAAGTTAACAAGGTGCTCTTCGTCATTCTCCCTGGTAACAAGGCATATTGGGAATTCCTTGCAGTACTTGGTCCATTGCTTATTCTCTAATAATATGTACAGCCATTACACCATAATACTTTGTTTATGCGCAAGTCATTTAATAATGTAACTGTTTTCAACAGTCTTTTCTCATCCCTTGTAGTCCCCTTTCATTGATGACACAGACATCTAGTTTACCATTTTGGTCAGCACCTAGCTTCCCTCTTTCCCCTTGCTGCATGGTATCCTGTCATCTTTAATACCTGAATTGTGTGCTTCTCATGTGTAGGTATCTCTTTCACACAGAAGCTGGCCTCATCAGCATGATTTGCACATTTGTCCTGCTATACCTTTCATATTACAAAACAGACTAGAATTCTCTTCAGTGTATCTGTTTTTTTTCATGGTAGCTGATGCTATCAAAGTTGATGCACCCAAACTGAACAGCTAGACATGAGTTAACCAACACATTCACTAATCCTAGTGGCAGCAGTACTTTGTTCTGTCTGGATACTGTACTAGCACCAACAGGATGTCTGTTCTTTAATTCCAATAATGCTGTGTTGGTGGCTCAACATTTTCCAACTGGCTGTGAGTTCTGTTCCCCCTCCAGACGATTGGATTGGTAATACTACAGTGCAGCATATTGGGGAAGGGGAGTCCTGAGCGTGCTGTCCTTTGGATGAGATGCTCAACCAAGGTCCCATCTGCTTGAGCTGATGGTTACTCATTTGGATGCAAAAGATCCCACAGCACCTATTGAAAAGAGTGGGAGAAATTCCCCCATGTCCTGGCAATTTTCCTCTAGTATTATAAATACAACCTTAGGTCCTCTCCATGAAAAGATGCAACTACCACTAATGGACTAACTGGGCCAACAAACAGAAGATATAAAATAAATATAATAATCATCACAAGGAGAGAAATGGCTCCATATCAGAACTGCAAAACTTCATATTGTGAATAATGACATTTTTTTATGTCGGGATAGGGGTGTTTGTCAATCACTGTAAAACAGTATTTTTAAACAAATCTCTCAGGTCTTCTGATTGCAAGTTTGTGCATTCATGTTGCAATGTTGAGTACTGAATGAAAGTATCATCGCAGCCTAAACTAATACATGTACCTCTTTCTTTACTCATCATAGTGCAATAAAACATAAACCTTCAGAAAGCATGCATTTTGGTATGTTTTATGGTTCCTCTGAATCCTGTTGACTTTAGGATCTCAGTGTCTTGGTCCTCTCTCTGTTATCACTCATTTGTTTCCCTCTTGACCCTTTGCTTATTACCACTGAACTGTTTCAACAAGAGGTAAGAACTGGACAGGTAGTAATATTTCATTTGAGTATGTGTGTGTGTATATGCATATGCGTGAGTGTGTGTGAGGGGAGTCATTCAAATCCTACCACTTATTCAATATCCCACCACATTAGAACCATGGACATACAGTGGCCCCTCACAAAGTATTGCTGACAAACTAATTAGTCCACCATCTTTCCTTGCAGAATGTTATAGCAGGGCCACCATATCCCCCTGCCTGGCCACTCCAGATGGTAAGCAGACACATACCGCTCGCTACCAGTTATGTATTTCCTAAAGAGCTGTTATTGACAAGTAGCATTCTGGAGATTATTTTATTAGACTTACCTACAAATAATACCAGTTCAAGAAGATGAATTGTGGAGTTTGCATATTAATTTCTAGTTTCATAATTTTAGCAGCTTTTGAAGAATGTAAAGAAGTGGTGCATCTATAGGTCAATTTAGCTGTTACTTTTCTTTACAGTAGACTTTGATGAATGTTAAAAAGGTGCAATTAGATGTTAATTTAACTCTTAGTATGATGCAGAAGACAGACAGATATATAGATAGAAATAGAGAGATAGAGAAAGAGATCCATTCAGTCAAACTGAAAACCCAAGTGTAATAACCAGTCTTAGAGTTTCATGCAAATTCATCAAAATCTGTTTGCAAAAAAACAGCCAAATGAAAGTAAATCAGTTGACACACTTTTAAGGTTAGCGTTTTCTCTGTGGGTAACCCTCCACATCCACTCTTATGTTGGCTTTGCATTTTGTGCACACACATATTTAATATAGTCAACTGAAAAACTGCTTCACTTAGGGGGAAGGAGTAAAACCATTAACCCAGTGACCTTCTCTGACACATGCCTTTAAACCAAGTGGTGCTGATCAAGCTTTTCCCTTGTATACGACTGGTAGTATATTGGCCGTATGTGTCACATGGTTGGGCACATGGCAGGCAAGCTTCGAAGGACAAATAACTTGCTCTTATCTATGGAAAAGGTTACATTTCTGGAATCATCTGTGGTGCAGATCAGCGAGGCCAGCATCAAGTGGGCAAAAGGGGAGAAATAGTCAGATTTTCACAGCAGGATGCATTTATGAATGTTTGTGCACTCTTCCTGCAATTTCATGTCAGGGCAAAGGAAGGAAGAAGCACCTGAGCACCTGTCTTGCAGGGTGACACCCTCAGTGGTCTGCAGTTCAACCTTTGCCTCTTGTAATGTGGAAGGCAATTTATTAGGCTGTTATAGATTAAAATCATTAGGGAGAACCACAAAAGGAATCTTAAAAGAGTTGATTTTAATATGATTACTTTGTGACATGTATTGTTATTATACAATGGTGTAAAGATGTGTTCTTTATTTCTAGAGGATCACTTTAAGAGGAATTGTTATAACTGAGATTCAGTGCAGACGAGTATACATTACAAAAACTGAGCAGTAAACACTAATGATGTTTAGCTGTGAGAATGTTTGAGGCACATAGGCTGACCTGGAGCATCACCCACTCATCCACCTCCTGGGAGATGGTTGAAACCTGAGCTTGTTTTTAATATCTGCCTGCAGGAAGGTTTAATTGGCTTCTAATTATTGGAGTTTTACAGCAACCTTGCCATAGCCCAGCAGCATGCATTAGCTTTGTGTTGCTATGTAATGTCCATGCTTAGGTATTTTTCTGTTAATCTGTCTGTCTGTCTCTCTATTATGCTTATGTGCATGTTTGTAAGTATGTATCTTAACTATAATCTATTTATTGCATTTCATTAACATTGCAGTTTGCTCACTGAAATAAAGGCCATTTATTGGAGCCACCCATCGTCTAAACAGATGAAAAATTAAACAATTGAACTTATTAAAAGCATGCTTCAAATGAAGGAGAAAAAACATAACTCATGGCAGAAATACATACGACACAGGAAGCTAGAAGTTGCTAATAAGCTACACAAATACAATCTACCAATCTACATTATTGAGATGGTCATAAAAAAGTATTGTAGACATTCAGTGCATTGTAAGAAGCATCTATGTCCTTATTGCAGATTATTACACATAGGCAGAGCAGGCAGCAACATGCTGTTTACCAAGCAGCATTCTCCACAGATAGTTCACATTGTGAAACATTTCCTACCAGGCAATGGCATAGATATGTAGTGGATATTGTGAAGCATTGTTTGACTGCCAATGTTTGCACTTATAGTGTATATTATGAAACAGTGCTCCCCAGGAACTGTTATAAATAAGCAGAGTGTGTGTGTGTGTGTGTGTGTGTGTGTGTGTGTGTGTGTGTGTGTGTGTGTGTGGTGTGCGTGTGAGTTTATGAGTGTGTGTCTGTGTGTGTCTGTGTGTGTGTGTGTGTGTGTGTGTGTGTGTGTGTGCGCGTGTGTGGGCGTGTGTGCACATGTGTGCGCGTGTGGTGCGAGTGTGAATTTTTGAGTGATTGTGTGTGTGTGTGTGTGTGTGTGTGTGTGTGTGTGTGTGTGTGTGTGTGTGTGTGTGTGTGTGTGTATGTGTGTGTGTGTGATTCAGCTCACACTGCTATACAGAGCCAGTGCATGTTTTTTATTTTATTAACATAATTACAAAATACAAAACTAAACCACAATAATATCAAATCACAACAGTGGCATGCAGTGCCCAGACAGACATCTATTACCAGTGCAAAAGGTGTATTTAGATCAACAATAAATGAATGTGGACCAAAATCCTTTTCTTTCTCTAATGTCTTTCAGTCTTTTCTTTTGATTGAGCGTTCTATGGATATACGTCGGTCTTTCTTTTTTCCAGTCAGCTGTGTAATACTTTCAAAGCTTAAAAATCAGTACTAGTGCTGCAGCTATGATTTCTCTATAGATTTTCTTAAAATATCCCAGAAAGGACAGAGCCTCCGTGGACATACCTAGAAGTCAAAAAGCAGGGTCACATAAACCTGGTATACAGAAAGCCCCTAGAAAAGCTGTCCCATGATAGACTGATAACCCTGATGAAGACTGGGCTGTACTCCTCCAGATCATATGAAAGCAATCTGTGCATGGTGCCATGCACTCCTCCAACAGCTAGATGAATATTTCAAAGCTATTCTTCACAATTTCTCCTGAGAGTGCTGTCATAAATTTATTAATTTAAAGAAAATAAACTTTATGGAGGGGAACAATAAGGGTGGATAAACTAATTCCAAACTTCCAGATATTCTTCTTCCCTAAAGTGTCTCTTAAACCAAAATTCCAATTTTAGAGCAACCTGTTATTGAAACACTGATGTCTTACAATTATACCAGAAAGGCTCATCCAGACTCAGTAAAACTTTGCTGTGAACGAAAGGTTAGTTTGCTTTTATTTTTTGTATTTTGTATATTTTAAATACTGTAGTTTGTTTTCTTTACCTTGTGTTTTACCTGCATTCTGCTTTAACAGCATATTAAAACTTCAAAAGAGACCACAGCTCTCTCTCTCTTTTGAGTCAGGCAAAATTTTTTTTCCTGCCCTCCCACCCAGTCATAGTTGTCTTGTCAAATACCACTGTCTTTCTAGTCGCCTGCCTCTTATGTTAATCTGACCATATAGCTCATTTCCTCTCTACTTTCAGTGGCTTGTGTGAGTAATCACTAAATCAAAAAACCCTCCCCTTCAACTATTTAAATTTATTGGCCATCCTAGTGTATTCCATAGTACCAGGATACAAAAGTGACCACCCCTTTCAACCCATCTTGATGTTTTAAAAATAGTAACTCTCCACTAAACCTTAACTTTTTAAATAGGTAAAACTTAAGTTACCTACTTTCACATCTACCTTCTCTAGTGCACACTGCAGTGTGCATTTTTTTTCATCTTACTTTTAAGCATCCCTTTGACTAGCACTTTCTCTAATACCTGCTGGAAAGCACTAGGAAGCCTTAAACTGATACAAGCACTCAACTCTCCTTGTTAATAAGGAGAAATTAATAGTAGGCACTAAACAGACTATAATTGCAAAGTACCTTGCTAAGGTAAGGGAAAACAGCTCCTGTACTTTACAAAAAAAAAAAAGAAAAGCATCAAACCAGGCATGTCCAAGGGTCAGCTTCCGGTGATTTCTCCTGTCCACCTGGTGAATCTGGACATAATGGGGCAATGCAGCAATTGCCTCATGTACACAGACAACCCTCTCCTCCTACTACCCAACACTACAACCTGTGAGAGATACACTTACATAGCCAAAATGGAAGCAAAGCTCTCTCCACCCAAGATTGTGCTAGACAGTCAAGAGGAGAAGGTTAACACCCACACTACACCTCAAGCAACACATAGCCCTTCTAAACCCACACCACCAACACCCACATATAGCAACACAAAATCCACATATGCAGAGGCCCTTAACTGTAACCTGCCCAAGCAACAAGGACCTCTGAAGCTGAAACGCAAACAAACACCAATCACAACCAAAGTGTCACATAGTTCAAAACACTTGTGTGCCACCCAGCAACAGCCCCTAAAGCAAGACAATGTACTTAACACTTTAGTCATAGGAGATTCTATAGTCCAGCACACTGATGTCCCTCTCACCAGGTTGAACAAGGAGAAAATGACAGTCAGCTGCCTGTCGGGTGCCAGGATCCGCCACATAACGCATGCACTCAAGTCACTCCACAACAATTACAAATATGACTCTGTCATTGTCCGTGTTGGAGTGAATAACTTGAGATGTACCTCCCTGGACTACATGAAAAGAGACAAGGAAGAGCTCTCGGATCATGTGGCCCAGGCAGGTATGACCCTAGCCCTGAGTAGCATTCTGTCTTCGCCCCCAGAATGATACAACAATATAAGGACAAAATGATTGACTTCAACAATTGGCTAAGCTTCTGGTGTCATTCAAAGGGGATCCAGTATCTGTCTGCCTGGGACGACATGATTGACAGACCATGATGCTTTGCCAGAGATGGTCTGCACCTGTCGCCTCTGGGATTCAGGTTACTGGCTAAGGCTCTTGCCACCCCTATAGTGCCTTTTTTAGGCAAAGTTCAAAGAACAAAACCACCACCGTAACAGGTACAAGCATGCAAAATCTGAAGGTAATGCTACTCAATGCTAGAAGTCTCAACCTCAAAATGCACTCTCTCGAGGCACTCCTAAAAATGGAGAACATCGATATCTGTGCAGTAAATGAGACCTGGTTCAAGGCTCCAGAGAGCACCCCTGCAATACCGGGCTACAACTCTTAACCACACTTTTTGGCAACCAAAGCAGGACCAAAACACTAAAGGTGGAGGAGTGTCAATATTCACCAAAGATATTCACACCACCAGGCTAGTTGGCAAACACAATGCGTCTGAAATTCTCCAGGTGCAACTAACACTAGGTAAGACTGCAATCCAAATTGTAGCTTGCAACAGATCCCCCACCATACCCCAAGATTCTCACTACACCTTTCTAAGCATACTGGAAAATATTAAGATAGAACCAAACACCCTAATACTGGGTGATTTTAACTACCCTGCCATTAACTGGGAAAGCTACTCATGTACCAACACCTTTGCCCAACGGTTCTTGGAATTCATAAATTCCAACGCCCTGGATACACTAATCCATAGTCCCACCAGGGGCTCCAATATCCTAGACTGGGTCATTACCAACATGAGAAATCAATACTCCACACCTATGGTCACCCCCTCGTTAGTCACGTCTGACCATAAGCTAATCACCCTTAACATCCACATCCCACCCCCACCCCCCAGTAAGGAAACCTCCATAAAAAACTTCTCCAAAGCCAACTTCATGCTACTCAGGTCAGAAGTGACAAACTTTATGACATCCATGCAGAAGGGAGCTGAAAGTTCAACTGCTGAATCCTACACTAAGGCACTGTACGAGCACATCCACTCATGCATAAATCGTGCCATCCCAAATAGAACCAAGATGCTCTCATCCAAAAAAAAGAAGCCAATCTGGTGGTCCCCTGCCATAAACAAACTTTACAACAAAAGGAAGAAACTGTTGCAGAGAAGAGGAAAATCCCAGGATGCAAAAAACTTCCTTACCAGCCTCAGTAAGAAACTGAGATCCCTCATAAAATCTTCCAAATCTAGTTACAAAAATAAAATTGCCAAAGATTCCAAAGACAACAAGGCATTCTATAGCTATGTCAAGAATCTAAATGGCAATGCTCAGATCTGCCCTGAGCTAAAACAGAATGGCATTAAATATACTGATCCCAAGGATATTGCTAATATCCTGGCAGATCAATTCAGTGCCAACTTCACCCTCCCTCCTCTCACCCCCTAAATGGCCCATCTCAATACCGGAAGATTGCCAAATTCCGGTAATAATGGCCACACAGGTAAAAAACACACTCTCCAAAGCTAAGAATACAGCATCCATGGGACCAGATGACATCCTGGGCTATGTACTACATGAACTACAATATGAACTGGCACCTCACCTAAGTGTCATGTTTAATCATAGCCTTACCTCAGGTTTCGTGCCCACTGAGTGGCACACAGCTACAGTTATTCCACTCCACAAGGGGGGATCCACCTTGGATCCCGGAAACTACCATCCCATCAGTCTGACAAGCCTTATCTGCAAGGCCATGGAGCGTATTATCATGGAACTTATAAACAAAGACATTGGCAACCTTCAAACACTGGACCTCACCCAGTTTGGGTTCGTGAAGGGCCGATCTTGTCTCCTGAACTTGATTGACTTCTTCAAATCAGTCTCCAGAGCCATGGACAAGGGTACGGTGGTCCACACAGCCTATCTAGCCCTTGCCAAGGCCTTTGACACCATCCCCCACTCTGGAATCATAGATAAACTTACTAAGCTGGGCATTAATTCCTACGTCACCCAATGGGTTGCTAACTGGCATACTGATAGAACCCACACTGTAAAAGTAGCCGACTCCAAATCCAGCTCCAGACAAGTGACAAGTGGAGTACCTCAGGGTTCAGTCCTGGGGCCACTCTTGTTTGGCATCTACTTCTCTGAAGTACAGGCCAACACTAAGGGACTCTGGATAACAAAGTTTGCAGATGACTGCAAACTGGGAGCCATTATTGAATCCCCAAATGATGTGGATACTCTACAAAAGGGCCTTACAGAAACAGATGCTTGGTGCCAGAGCCATGGGCTCAAGCTCAATGCCAAGAAATGTATAGTTATCCCCTTTGGGAAAAAACATGTATCCGTGAATTACCATATAGATGGCAGTACACTAAACACTGAAAGTTTGATAAGATACTTAGGGACACAGGTGGACAGTGGTCTCACCTTCGATAACCACATCGCCACAACAGTCAGGAAATCCTTCTATGTGGCACACCTCATCACTAAGGGCGTTTCATCCAGAAAAAAGGAGGTCATTGTCCCACTGTACTCATCCCTCATCAGACCCATTATAGAATACAATGCCCCATTTGGTATTTACCTCTCAAGACATCTGCAACAACTGGAAAGGCCACAGAAATACCTCACTAAAAGAATCACAGGCCTAAAGCAGATGCCCTACGCTGACCACCTTAAAAAACTCCAGCTATACTCTGTCGCATATCATCTACTCAGAGGTGATCTTTGCTTAACATACAAGGCCATGTCAATCCCAGAGCTGTTGGACATGCTACACTTAAAGAAATCCCAATCCCTCAGAGCCACATGCTCCAGGGATCTAAACCTTGTCATCACAATAAACAAAACATGCTGGAGGGATAGGTTCCTGACCCAGAGACTCCCCAGACTCTGGAATAGATTGCCCATACATGTCAAGCAGAGTGCCTCTTTGGTCCTCTTCAAAAGGAACCTTGACGATTGGATGGGAGAAAGGAAATTCACCCTGGGGATCACGTCAGTCACCCTGCTAGACAGGGGTCCAGGGAAGTAAATAGTGTGGGAAGAAATAGCCAGGGAATTGTTATGGCTAGGCTTGTATAGGCCCTAGGGCTGATAGCCTAGTACCAGCCTATGAACCTATGAACCTATAAACCTGACAGATACACCGATACTAACATTAGCCTTCTCTTTCCCATCAGTAAACATCTGGGAGCTATACTGTACATTTCCTAGTCTTGTATCCATCCAAGTAATACTCACAGAAGGTCTTAACAGGGAGGAAAGTTGCAAATATTGACTCCAGTGTAGTGTATTACTCACATTAAGGATGGAGAATGCTTTATTCCAGATCTCCTCAACAAAGATAACATCCAGCCTAATTCAGTTTTCTCTGCACAGTGGTTTATTATTAACCTGTATCTTGGGGTTTACCATCCTCTATCCAATGAGCTAATAGACATATGGGAACCATACCCAAATTCCTGACTAAGCCACCAGAACTCGAGACCTCCTGGCTCACATACCTTATTTGCATTAACTAGATCCTTGTCCAGTAGCAATGTCCCAATAACTTCTAATTCAATCCAGAACCAAATATTATTGGTTTTCTCCTAGCTCTCATCATTTGCTAAACTGCTTTGTGTTAATCTGCATTTGAGAGGTACTTTTGCTGTGCTATTACATTAAGAAGTTCCAGGATCATCCTTCTTATGGTGGAAGGTGTTTATCTGGTTTACCTAATCTGAGAGGCATACCAGGGGAGCTTGGAGTGTAGTCATTATTGGTCAGAGAACATGAGAGTTAGTTTTCAACTTTTTTTCTGCCTGCTATAATTTTTTTGCAATGCTACTCACTGTGCAGTGGCAGTTAGCAGGACTCTGTATGGCAGCAAACCTATAAAGTCAGTACTTGGGACTTTAACCTGTAACTCAGAAAGGCTTTAAATGGAGCTAAGCTTATGGTAGCTAGTTAGTGCTTCAAACAGTGCTAATATCAGATCATAGCACTGTTTAATATGTAGCTTTAACCTTAGACACCACTCAGGTGACCACTGTAAAACCAAGTCACTAAACCAAGCCCGACCCTAATATATGTCCTGACAACATGGATTTGCAATTTCTCTGTTGCCAGCTTTGTCGATATGGGCATCCTTAGACTATATAGCAATTGCCTCATATACTCACACAACCTTTTAATCCTTAAAGAAACTTAACACCGTATGCAAGAAACGTACATACATAACTTCCTTAGAGGCAAAAATCTCATTTACAAACAAGGTTATCAAGAACACACACACACCACTCACCACACCACTCACCACACATACATAGACCTTTGTATGCTGAGGCATTTAAAAAAAACCTCTTCAAACCTCAAAGGCCTTCTAAAGCCATCAAAAGGCAACAGCTGTCCTCAACAACCACTAAAGCACACACCAAAGGCAAGACCTAACACCACACATAAGATTATATCCAATGATTTTCCAAGGACAAAGTCCATAATGCAAGCAACACTTTATCTAGTATTTTAGTAGGGGATTCTCTTGTGCGACACACAGCTGTACCTCTCACAAGACTGGAAAAGGAAAAGGTAATGGTTAGTCACTTATCTGGAGCAAGGATCTACAAAATCACACATTCATTCAAGTCACTGCACCACAGGTACCGATATGACTCTATCATAGTCCACGTGGATATAAATGACCTGAGACATTGCTCATTGGACTATATGAAAAGAAATGTTATGAATCTCTCTGAATACTTATCACAGACAGGTATGATGTGCCTTGCATTGAGCAACACTACATCTTCAACAAGAAAGATGCCAGAGTATGAAATGAAAATGACTGATTGATTTAAATAACTGGCTTAATTTATGGTGTCACTCCAGGGGAATCTAATATCTATCAACATGGGAGAACAAGGGTAACAGACCATGTTGCTTTCCCAATGGCAGTCTGTACCCATGCTTCCGGGTATTGGCTAAAACTTTAACCACCACCTTTAGAGCCTTTTTTAAGTAATATCAAATTAATAAAACTACTAATATAGCACAAACATTCAAAGCAATCTTAAGGTGCAACTGCCCATTATGCTTGGAGCCAAAACAAAACTCCACATCCTACAAGCTCTCCTCAAATTGGAGAATATAGACATCTGTGTTGTCACCAAGACTTGGTTTAAAGTCACAAAAAGTGCTCTGACATTGGAAGGCTATAGTGCTTTCCACATATTTAGACAAACAGCAGCAAAGAGAGGGGATAAAGGTGGAGATGTCTTGATTTATATTAACAACAAATAAAACTCCAGATTAGTCTAACAGGATGATTCCCTAGAGTTCATCTTACCTCTCAACTGCACAGATTTTGCATACTGCCCAGATTTTTGCCTCATATTTTTAGTTTATTTCTCATAAAATTGTGATTTTCTGGTAAATCACTGAGGATTGAAGTCAGAAAATAACGATAGACATTTCAGTTTCAGACTTCATAACCTTCAGAAAATGTACAAAACCTGTTATGCTGTTAACTTTCTAAGTTTGTAAGAGCAATATTTAAAAAGTGTCCCTATTTCAGGGCCTTTTTCTCCCCATTTTGTATGGCTTTGTCCAGATTCTTTGCTCTAAGCGGTTGAGGGGTATGGAGTTCATCCACATCTAAGTCTCTGTAGACAAGGTTCCATACTATGTCCTGGCAAGCTAGAGATCATTAGTATGACCCATGAAGCTCAGAACTCTTACTTAGACCTACTAGATGTGTTCACCAGCCAATCAAATACCCTATTCATTGGACACTTTAACTACTCCCCTACAGACTGGGAAACATATACTTCCTCTAACTCACAGCCACAATATTTCCTGGGCTTAATCAACACAAATACCCTGGACCAGATAGTGCACATTCCAACCAGAGGAAAAAATATACTGAACCTAGTACTCACCAACATGTGAGAGTGTTGCACTCCCCTCCATGTCACGTCCTCATTGGTGAGGTCAGACCACAAGGCAGTCTCCCTCAAAATAAAAATAAGACTGGAAAACACAAGTAAATCCATAACAGTTAGCAATTATTCAAAAGCAAACTGCATCTTATTAAGTTACAGTTTGTCAAAATCCATGGCTCCCCCATACCTGAGAACATAGCCACCTATGTAGAATTATTTACAGAAAACTTGTACAAGTATGTAAATGGCTGTATTGAGGCTACCATATCAAACAGAAGTAATCCCAGATCTAACACCAATAACAAACTCCACTAGTGGAATCCTTACCTTAACAAGATACATAACAAAGGAAAAAAGTCATGGCCAAAGTCAAAAAGAGCAACTCTCAGAAACAAGAACTCTCAATTCAACTTAACAAACTAAGAGGAATAATAAAGTCCAACATGACCATTTATGAGGTGAGGATAGCCTCTCAGATTAAGGACAATTAAAAGACCTTATTCAGCTATGGCAGGAACCTTAAAGGTAACACTAAGTAGTGTGCAGAAGTTGTGGTAAATGGCACAACCTTCACTGACCAGGGTGATACAGCGAATCTACTGGCTGATAAATTTACCTCTAACTTCACCCCCACACTTTCCTGCAATACCTCCTGTGAAAGCCTTTCTAGCATATCCCACCAACTGTCAATAGGGCGCAGGTCCTGCTGGTGCTCACTAAGGCCAAAGCCACCGCTTCAATGGACTCAGACAATAACTCTGGTTTCACCTAAATAGCTTAAAACATAACCTAGCAGGAAAAAACACAAAATGGAAAAAATGCAGATCACAAGGCAAAACCAATAACACCAAACAATTCTCCGCTGTAACAGGATTCTAATGAAGGCAGTCCCACAACCCTGGTATATAGTAGTAGTCTCCGTGAAGAAACTGTGTAATTCACGACCATATAGCAACAAAAGTTTATTCTTAAAAACAACACAATGACAGATTAAGCGCTTTCATTTCCAATACTGGCAACTTCTTCAGAATAAATGGTACATATCTGGTGACGTCATTTATACTATTTGATACTAATTAATTACAATTCAATTAAAATCAATTAAAAAAACATTTAAAAAACATTCAACAATCACTGCGGTTAAGTAAAAAAATAATAATAATAAATAAAAGCTACAGGGCAAGATACAAAAAACACTTATAGTGTAGTATAAATGTAACTTAAAATATGTAAGGAAATGTGTATATATATATATATATATATATATATATATATATATATATATATATATATATATATATATAAGTATAATATAAAAAGGAAATAAGTATAATGTATACATAGTTATACACTTCACTGTTTTTTTGTTGATTTTCTTTTGTTAACTTTTAACTTGTTAGCCCTTAGTCTTAGGGCTGGACGAAGTGACACATAATCATTCATCCCAGGGGATGTATTAGAATCCAGTCGGAATTGCCAGATTAGTTCTCTGCAACATAACTGGTTTTCCCAGTCTCCCCCTCTACTGTCCCTTTTTAACATTTCCAAAACCCAACATTTATAATTAGCTTCAGTGCATACCAATGTGTGCCTATAAAGTGCATTTGTTTCCCTTTTCCTATTAACATCATACATATGTTCATATATCCTTTGATGCAAATGTCTTTCTGTCTTCTCTGCGTAGTAGGCCCAACAGAAGGTACAATAAACTAGATAGACAATCTCTTTTGTATAGCAAGTATAGTATTGTTTACTCTTAAAAATAATAGGAATAGTAGGCATTGACAATTCCCCCGTATTTGCTACAAATGTGCATTGGGAACATCTTCCACACCTAAAAGTTCCTTTTTTCTTTTCATCATTCCCCTGCATAGTTTTTTCAAAAATATTTTTCAGGTTGGAACCCCTTCTAAAACTGTAACACAAATGCCTATTAAAAACTTTTAACCTATTAGGCATACTCTTGAAGATGTCCCATGTTTTATTAATAGTTTTTCTTATTAAGTTAGTATTGGAATTATATGTCATAACAAAAAGGGGGGTATTGTGATCTTTGTTTTTATTTTTGTTTATGTTATAAATGTCATTACTTGGACAATCAACAGTGTTCTCACTTGTAATAATACCCACTATGTTACACTCTGCATTTAATAGGGGTGTGTATCTAGTCCCCCACCCCTTAATCACCTCTGCCTTGAGAGAACTAATAACTGATTCTGGGTAGCCTCTCTCCAAAAATAATTTATGCACATAATCCAATTCATTGATAAAGTCAACATATCTTGATGTCATTCTGGCCACCCTGACCATTTGTCCTTCTATAATGTTTTTCTTCTGTAGTGGGGGATGATTGCTATAGTAATGTAAATAGGAATTGGAGAAGCAAGCCTTTCTAAAAATTCTAGATACATATTTCCTAGTTAAATTGTCCTTTAAAATAGTTACATCTAAATAATGAATTTCTTCTGTATTGAATTCATGTGTAAATCTGACAACATTATGGTTAAAAACCATAAAAGGAAGGTTGGTAAATTAGTTAGGGATGATAGGGCCTATGAACACCTGCAGGCTTATCCTTTGGGGCCTAAAGGATAGGCCCCAAAGTGGGAGGCTGGCGTAATGGTTAAGGTGCTTACCTTAGAAACACAAGGTGCAGGGTTTGATTCTCACATGGGGTAACTGGCTAGGCTTAAAATGGCCCATGAGGGTAGTTAGCCTAGTACTAATCTATGAATCTATGAATCTAAAAATGAAAATTTTAACGGTTATTTTCAAAGAAGAGTAACATACATACAGACCATCAGACAGTTAGGTCTTATTCGAGAAGACAGCAAAATAACGATGTACAGGTGGGACGTGATGGTGGTTTACATGATTACAATTACAATGGAGAAAGTAGTGATTGTGATATCCCTTTAGAACAGGAGGTTAGAAGGTTTTAATAGGCATTTATTTGTGTTACAGTTTTAGAAGGGGTTCCAACCTGAAAAATATTTTTGAAAAAACTATGCAGGGGAATGATGAAAAGAAAAAAGTAACTTTTAGGTGTGGAAGATGTTCCCAATGCACATTTGTAGCAAATACGGGGGAATTATCAATACCTATTATTCCTATTATTTTTAAGAGTAAACAATACTATACTTGCTATACAAAAGGGATTGTATATCTAGTTTATTGTACCTTCTGTTGGGCCTACTACGCAGGGAAGACAGAAAGACATTTGCATCAAAGGATATATGAACATATGTATGATGTTAATAGGAAAAGGGAAACAAATGCACTTTATAGACACACATTGGTATGCACTGAAGCTAATTATAAATGTTGGGTTTTGGAAATGTTAAAAAGGGACAGTAGAGGGGGAGACTGGGAAAACCAGTTATGTTACAGAGAACTAGTCTGGCAATTGCGACTGGATTCTAATACAGCCCCTGGGATGAATGATTATGTATCACTTCGTCCAGCCCTAAGACTAAGGGCTAACAAGTTAAAAGTTAACAACAAAAGAAAATCAACAAAAAAAAAACAGTAAAGTGTATAACTATGTATACATTATACTTATTTCCTTTTTATATTTTATATATATATATATATATATATATATATATATATATATATATATATATATATATATATATATATACACACACACACACACACACACACATATATATATATATATATATATATATATATATATATATATACATTTCCTTACATATTTTAAGTTACATTTATACTATAAGTGTTTTTTGTATCTTGCCCTGTAGCTTTCATTTATTATTATTATTTTTTTTACTCAACCGCAGTGATTGTTGAATGTTTTTTAAATGTTTTTTAATTGATTTTAATTGAATTGCAATTAATTAGTATCAAATAGTATAAATGATGTCACCAGATATGTACCATTTATTCTGAAGAAGTTTCCGGTATTGGAAATGAAAGCGCTTAATCTGTCATCGTGTTGTTTTTAAGAATAAACTTTTATTGCTATATGGTCGTGAATTACACAGTTTCTTCACGGAGACTACTACTATATACCAGGGTTGTGGGACTTCCTTCATTGGAATCCTGTTACAATGGAGAATTGTTTGGTGTTATTGGTATAACCTAGCAGGAACACCTGAAGCACTGTTTAACTATGGCACAGATTATCTGTCAGGTGAATGGAAGGCTTCATCAGTCTAACAAGACTGATATACAAAGTCATGGAATGAATTATCATGGAAATGATTAACAAGGACATTGGCAACTTATGAACACTAGGCACATAATAATTTGGCTTTGTTAAGAGGAAGTCTTGCTTAATCAATCACATAGACTACTTCAACAGGGTCACCAATGATATGGATGAGGGGTGCATACCACCTGTCTTGATCTGGTCAAGATGTTTAATGCAATACCCCACTCAGATGTTATTGGCAAACTCTCAGAACTAGGCATAAATTCCCACATAACTTGCTGGATTGCTGGCTGACTCACAGAGAGAACCCAAGGAATCAGGATTGGTGATACCACCTCCACTGGAAGACTGATCACTCATGGAGTATCCTAGGGCTTTGTGTTTGGAATCTATTTCTTGGAAGTAAAGGCTAATGTCAAAGGCCTCCGACTCACCAAGTTCTTCAATGACTGTAAAACGAGAGCTATTGTAGAATGCCCCCATGACAACAACATCCTACAAGAGGGTCTAACACAAATAAATGACTGGTGCCATAGCCAGGGTTAAAACCTCAATGTAAATAAATGCATTATAGAGCATTTTGGGAAATTGTCCACCCATGCTAATTACTCCAAAAATAAAACAGCCCTAAGAGCTGGCTCAATAGTTAAGAATCTTGGAATATATGTAGACCATAACCATGGAAGAAATATGTTAACATATTCTTGCTAGCTACAGGTTCCCCACCATGAACCAGGAAACCCATATATCACACCTGAAGGTACTAGAATCACTCACCATCTAGCCCAGTACTATAGTCATGGATGATTTTAACTATGCCTCCATTAACTGGGAGGCATGCATGACCATTAACATGCAGGCCCAAAGATTTCTTGACTTTGTAAATTCAAATGTCTTGGAGCAACATGTCGGCACTCCCACGAGGGGAACAAATATCCTAGATCTGGTACTCACAAATATGGGAGAGCACTGTACCACCTGTGTGATGTCCTCACTGGAAAGATCAAATTACAAAGCAGGCAACCTTGAAATAAAGGTAAAACTAGTTACCTCCCCTAATTCCAAAAACTTTAAGAACTGCTCTAAGTTAAATTACTTCCTATTAAAGGATGGCATCATTTCCAGGCTTCCCCAAATCCAGAAAATACAGAAATCTATGTAGAGGCATACACAAAAACCTTGCATAACCATATAAACAACTGCATAAAATGGCAATACCAGACTGAAATAAACCCAGGCCAAACAACAAAAACAAGCCACCCTGGTGGACTCCTGTTATTAATAGGTTGTACAACAAAAATAAAGAAACTCTGCTTGAGAAGTAAGAGGGAATGTGCACAGCACAGCAAAAAGTCCCTCATTAGTCTAGACAAATGAATCAGGTTGCTAGTCAAGTCTCTGAAAGCAGATTTTCAGGTAAAAACAGCCTACAACTCCAAGGATAACCATAAGGCAGGCATTTTTCAGTTATGTCTGCAGTCTTAAGGACAACACCCAACATTGTGTGGAATTAGTTGTAGATGGAATCACCTATACTCCACCAGAAGATATAGCAAATCTGCAGGCTGACAAATTAAGCTCAAATTTCCCCTCACCATCATTTCCAGTTCTTCCCCAAGAAATACCCTCAAGCATTCCACTGACAATTTTCTCCAAAGAACAGGTTGCCACTCTGTTCTGTAAAGCTAAACACATGGCTTCAATGGGGCCTGATGATATACCAGATTGCCTCTTAAACAGCTTAAATCAAGACTTATCAGGACCATTAGGATCTCCATTTAACCAGAGCCTCTGAACTGGTTTTGTCCAGATACAGTGCAGAACAGCAAAATTCATCCCTCGGCATAACAGGGGACCATCTACTGACCAGAAAAAATACAGACTCTCAAGTTTGACTAGTCTTACATGTAGGGTCATGGAAAAAAATAATCATAGACTTGATAAATAATGACATATGAAACCTACAAACACTGGACCTGACCAAATTCAGCTTTGTCAAGAAAAGGTCATGCTTAATGAATGTGGTGGATTTCTTTCAGAAAGTTGCTAAGACCATGGATGAGGGTAAAACAGTGCACACCACCTCCCTTGATCTGGCCAAGGTCTTTGACATAATTTCCCACTCAGGTATTATAAACTTACAAAACTGGGCATAAATCCTTACATCACCATATGGATAGCCAATTGGCTCATGAGCAGGAGATATGTGGTTAAAGTAGTTGAATCCAGATCCAGCAAAAAGACAGTTACTAGTGGTGTGTCACAGGGTTAAGTGCTGGGACCACTCCTGTTCAGAATATACATCTCTGAAGTCTAGGCTAATGTGGAGGGCCTCTGGATTGCAAAGTTTGCTGACAACTGAAAGGTGAGGGTAATCATTGGATCCCCCAGTGATATAGATATCTTTCAGGAGGGTCTAGATCAGACAAACAATTGGTGCCAGAACCATGGTCTAAAACTAAATGCAAAAAATACATTATCATACCCTTTGGGAAGTGAAATACTCCTGCAAATTGCAACATCAATATTGCATCTTCATAGTAGACTCAGAGGTGAGAGATCTATGTACACATATAGATAATAGCCTGAACTTTGGCCACCATGTGTCCAACTTATAAGTAAAGGTATGGCATCCAGTTCCAAGGAAATTATAGTCCTGCTGTACTCAACCTTCATTAGACCAATAACTGAGAACAACGTGACACTTGGCATGTACTTCACTAGGAACTTACAACAGCTGGAGTGACCTTAGAGGTTCCTCACAAAGAAAATACAGGATGTAAACAACATGTCCTGTGAGGATAGACTAAAAGCCATATCCCTTTACTCTGTCAACTACAGACTGTTAATGGGTGACCTATGTCTGACCAACAGGGCACTCACAAATCCAGCCATGATGGAGCTGCTACATATCCATAACTCAAACAGCATGAGGGTCATCTGATCTAAGGATCTAAACTTAGTCAGTGACTCAAATAAAATATGCTGGAGAGACAGATATGTGTCTCAGAGATTGCCCTTCTTTGGAACAGGCTTTCTATTTACATTAAGAAGAGCCCTTTCCTGGCCCTCTTCAAATGCAATTTGGACCAATGGATAGGGGATCACAAATTCACCCCTGGCTAGTGCCTATATCCCTTAATGGACTGGGGCAATCTGTAAGATACTGAAAGCACAGGCATAAACCCATATCATCCCCTTGCCCCTGGGTGCCACATATTGGGTAACATTGGATTATATTAGCTAGGTTTATAAGGACTCTTAAGCTGTTAGCCTAGTAATCTCCTATGAACCTTTGAAGCTACGGACAGTAATCTGGCCTTTGACAAGCACATAGCTAAGGTAGTAAGAAAATCATTCTATGTCACCCAACTCATAAGCAAGGGAATGGTATCCAGGTCCCAAAAAGTTCTAGTTCCCACTCTATGCAGCCTTTATCAGACTCATCACTGAGTACAATGCCCCCTTTCACATGCTACCAGTGGGGTGTCATAGTGGTCAGTCCTGGAACCCCTACTGTTTGGTATATACTTAGAAGTTCAGGTTCAAACCAAGAGATTGTGGCTGACCAATTCTGCAGATGACTGTAAACTAGGTGCAGTCATTGAAACCCCAAATGATGGCAGTATACTCCAGGAGGGTCTCACACAGACCAACAACTGGTGTATTAATCATGGTCTCAAACTGAATGCAGAGAAATGCATCATCATTTCCTTCAGCACAAACAATGTTCCATTATGCTATCAAATCAACAACAGTACCCGAAGTACCCATGAAGTGGTAAGGGACCTGGGATCACAAGTTATTGCAACCTTATCTTCTACCACCATATGTCTACTATAGTAAGGAAAGCTTTCTACATAGCACACTTGATTAGTAAAGGCATCACCTTGAGAACAGAAGAAGTTATAACCCTGCTATACTCATCACTTAACCGGTCTATAATTGAGTATAATGCCCTGTTTGGCATGTACTGTACTAAGCACCTGCAGGAATCAGAGAGACCTCAGAGGCTGTTAACAAAGTAGATCAAGGGGTTCCAGCATGTGCCTTACACAGACTGACTAAAGTCCCTGTCACTATACACTGTATTGTATAGACTTCTTAGGGGAGACTTGTACCTGGCTTATAGAGAAATCCAAGACCCTAACCTAATGAAATTGCTGCATATCCGGAAATCAAACTGGTCTAGAGCTAACCGTTCCAGGGATCTAAATTGGCATGTGACTTAAATAGGACATGCTGGAGGGACAGATCTAGCTCCCAGTGACTGCTGCATCTTTGGAATAGAGTACCGATTCACGTGAAACAGAACACCTCTATGACCTGTTCAAGAGGAACAAGGATGAGTGAATGGGGTAGCATAAATTCGTACTGGGAATATAGCCCACAACCCTGCTGGACATGGGCAGTCATCACTAAATGCAATCTTGGGTATTAACTAGCATTTCTATGGTATTACATTGGGATGAAACATCTAGACTTAAAATGACCTCTGTGTCGATAGCCTAGTAATCTTCTATGATCCTATGAGCCTATGTATCTAACCCAGCATTTGCAACAGTTTGAACACCCTCAAAGGTTTATCACCAGGAGAATCCAGGGTATGAATACCCTGTCCAACACAGATGACCTCAAGTCTCTATCTCTGTACTCAGTCTCCTTCAGGTTACTGACAAACAATCCGTACACAGCATGTAAGGCATCCTCCAGCTCTGATGGTTCTCCTGCACATGCAGATTGAAACATCTCCAGAAGCACAACATTCAAGGACCTGAACTTTGCCTGCAACATAAACAGAACATGCTGTAGACACCAATATGTGTCTCCAAGGCACAAGTTCTATGGAATAAGTTCTCCATCTATGTGAAGCAGAGTTCATCTTTGATCCTATTCAAAAGAAACCTTGATCATTGGATGAGAAATTGCAAATTCACTCTTGTTCTGGCCCCTATGTCTCTGACAGACTGAGGATGACAATAAGTAAATTGATCCCCAGCTAACACCCCCCACCTCCACATAACCATTAGCTACCCCTTTATTAATATACCTCACCATATAGGTGTCCAAGGAACTCAGAGACAAAGATGGGTTGGCTTGCATGGCTAGGCTTGTAAAGACCCTGATGCTGTTAGTCTAGTTTAACTATGAATCCATCTAGGTTCTAGCATGTAACTCAAGATTTGGGACACCCTCACCTCAGCATTTCACGTGCTTCAGAAGAGTTTTCCTACCTATAACTGAACATTTTTTGTCTCATATAAAGTCCATTACGTTTTTCTCTGAACCAACTTAGCCCACTTTGTTTTAACCAGTTGAAGAGTGTGCCTGATATAAAACAAAATCTTAGTGTGTATGGACCATTTTAACTGCCTGAAACATATGGAGGAATGGTAGATTCATCTTGCACCATTTTTGTGTTTTATCTATTCAGAAGGACAACAGAACCCTGTAGTTCTTATCCAATATTTCACCTAGGGAAAATGTCATACCTATACCCATATATTTGACCTCAGTAAGTAGTTGTAATCATTCCAATATTTTATTTACATTTGCACACTTCACACAGGCTTTATTTATAGGAAAAATAATTGGTTTATTATGGTTTGGATGATGGTGCAGCGGTTAGCATTATCGCCTCACAGCAAGAGCTTCTCTGGTTCAATTCTCAGCTGGAGTGCCTTCTGAGTGGAGTCTGTAGGTTCTCACTGTGGTCAAGTAATGTTTAAAGACATGCAGGTAGGTGAGTGGGTGTGCCTTATTTGAAGGTTAGGCATTGGGCTGGCACCTCAGCACTGTAAAAATCCACTGACAATCATTAGCAGACCCCTAACTGGAAAGATGAAATACATTAATATGATTTGTATGAAGTTTGGACAATTAACCAAAACTCTCTAGAATATCCAGCAAGACAAGGTCAGATACCATAGGATTTTTAGCCAAACTACCCCATGATCAGTGAACCAGTATGTAACAACTGGAAGATGGACTCTTGATGAACAATCATACTTGGGAAGCTAAGGCTTCAAGACATTAGAAAGATATGCTTTTGTCAGCACAAATAGCAGAGGCAACAGAGGACAACCTTGTTTAGTCCCTCTATCTACTTTGAGAAAATTTCATCAATGCTAACTGATGCTGTGGGAGATTGTATAACAACTTTTAATGGATATATCTGGAATCTTGAATCCCTGCAACTCCTCCCATAAAAACAACAATTCAATATTGTCAAATGCACCATTAAAGTGAAGTAAAACCAAGCCCCTAAATTCTGACTGTTTCTCACCCTGTGTCTGAAAGTTCCACCACAACCTTACCAAGTATTGTCCTCCCATATGCTCCTTCATATACCCCAGTTGTCTATCCTTCACCCAGTAAGAGACTTTTCCTTCCAACCTACTAATCAAGATTTTACTATACATTTTATATTCTATATTCCTCAATTATCTGGGATGATATGAGTTTGGACAAGTGGGGTCTCTCTTTTGCTTAGGCAAGAGAATAACCACAGTCAAGGAGATGTTGTCAGAAGTTTGTTTAGATCCAATACTTCTGCATACAACTAAGTAAGGACCCCACTCAACTGATGCTTTAGGGCTTTAAATAAGTCTGGAGTTAGGCTGTCTTGGCCTACAAATTTCCCTGATTTTTGTAAACCAATTGCTGAAATAACATTTGCCTGATAAATTGGCCACTCTATGAGTTCTCTGTGTTTGTCAGTTACATAAGGAAAATTATGCTTGGAAATGACTGCATTGATATACAGTGTATTATGAATTTCCACAAATTTGTAGATATTAGCTAATCTGTCCTGCAAAACCTAGTTAATATTGACTGGGTCGTGCACCAATTCCTTATTCTTCTCTGTAAATATTTCTAGGTATGTTCCCTGATGTCTTTTCATCAGCCTCCTGGCCAGGAGTTTAGTAGATGATATTATGAAACACCAGGGAGGGTTATAAACAATCAATGCACAGTGTGCAGCTCACGATGTCATACACAAGCAATACATAGTATGACATACTGCTTAGCACACAGTGTTAAACAGTGACAGCACATAAGCACATATGAAACACTGCAGAGGGTTATGAACAAGCAATGCATAGTGTGACACACTGCTCTGTGCACAGTATTAAACAGTGACAGTTCATATGAAACACTGCAGAGGGTTATGAACAAGCAATGCATAGTGTGATGCACTGCTCATCACACAGTGTTAAATAGTGACAGCACATAAGCACATATGAAACACTGCAGAGGGTTATGAACAAGCAATGCATAGTGTGACACACTGCTCTGCGCACAGTATTAAACAGTGACATTGCATATGAAACACTGCAGAGGGTTATGAACAAGCAATGCATAGTGTGACACACTGCTCAACACACAGTGTTAAACAGTGACAGTGCATATGAAACACAGTGGAAGGTTATGAACAAGCAAAGCATAGTGTGACACACTGCTCAGCACACAGTGTTAAACAGTGACAGCACATATGAAACACTGCAGTGGGTTATGAACAAGCAATGCATAGTGTGACACACTGCTCAGCACACAGTGTCAAACAGTGACAGCGCATATGAAACACAGCAGAGGGTTAAGAACAAGCAATGCATAGTGTAACACACTGCTCAGCACACAGTGTTAAACAGTGACAGCGCATATGAAACACTGCAGAGGGTTATGAACAAGCAATGCATAGTGTGTCACACTGCTCAGCACATGGTGTTAAACAGTGACAGCACATATGAAACACAGCGAAGGGTTATGAACAAGCAATGCATAGTGTGACACACTGCTCAGCACACAGTGTTAAACAGTGACAGCACATATGAAACACAGCGGAGGGTTATGAGCAAGCAATGCACAGTGTGACACACTGCTCAGCACACAGCGTTAAACAGTGACAGCACATATGAAACACAGAGGAGGGTTATGAACAAGCTATGCATAGTGTGACACACTGCTCAGCATACAGTATTAAGCAGTAACAGCACATATGAAACACTGCAGAGGGTTAGGAACAAGCAATGCATAGTGTAACACACTGCTCAGCACACAGTGTTAAACAGTGACAGTGCATATGAAACACAGCGGAGGGTTATGAACAAGCAATGCATAGTGTGACACACTGCTCACCACACAGTGTTAAGCAGTAACAGCACATATGAAACACAGCGGAGGGTTATGAACAAGCAATGCATAGTGTGACGCACTGCTCAGCACACAGTGTTAAACAGTGACGGCGCATATGAAACACAGCAGAGAGTTATGAACAAGCAATGTATAGTGTGACACACTGCTCAGCACACAGTATTAAACAGTGACAGCGCATATGAAACACTGCAGAGGGTTATGAACAAGCAATGGATAGTGAGACACACTGCTCCTCTCACAATGTTATACACAAGTAGTGCACAGTGTAAAACAATGCTCAGCTCACAGTTTTATAAACTGACATTGCATGTTATGAAGCACTGCTCACCTGACAATGTTATAAATGGGTCTATATTATAAGCTCAAAGCATCATCTATTTGAACTCCTAAAAGTCGACACAGAAAAAGCGAAAGCTCAAAACCGTGAATGGTCACTTCCGCAAATTCTTTCCTAGGGAAAAAAGTTTGATTGGCCGGAAAAAAGAAAAAGAAGCTTTCAAACCCTAATCAAGTGGGGGACTTAACCCCCCCCCACACCCCACGATGTGTGGGGTTGTGCCCCCCCCACCCCCTAACTAAATATATCAACCCCGAGATCGCTCTACATTGGAGAGAAGGGCAATTCCCAATAATGGCCAAGCAAATTTTTTCACAGGGAAATAATTCCCAGAAGTGGCCATTCGCAGTTTTCAACTTTTGTTCTTTCTGTATCGGCATTTAGGTGTTTAAATAGATGAGGCTTCGAGCTTATAATATAGACTCTTATAAACAAGCAGTGCATAGTGCAAACCGCTGCTCAGCTCATAGTGTTATACACAAGCAGTATATGTTATAAACATTAGTTACCAGCCACTGTTATAAACAAGCATGTTTTAAAGCAATGCTCACCAGACAGGGTTATAAACAAGCACTGCACATTGTGAAACACTGCTCAGCTCACAATGTTATACAGTACATGTTATGAAGCACCACTCAACAGAGAGGGTTATAAACAAATAGCACATACCAATCTTACAAATCCTGGCCTTGTTCACAGCACAGAGAAACTACTAATTTATCATGCTCAAGGATTATGGTTTGGAGGAAATTTTGGTGTGCCACAGTTTAACAACGTCAAGAGTATAGCCACCAATATAAAAATCATGGGAAATCACAAATACATTTTTACATCAGTAGGAAAAAATATATAGACTTCCCATACTCTGGAATAAGCCATCTATCTATATCAAACAAAGTTCCTCATTAGCACTCTTCAAGAAGAATCTTGATGATTGGATGGGAAATAGGAAAATCACCCCAGGGATCACCTCTGTGGCTCTGCTCGACAGTGGCACAGGAAAATAATTTTCTTGGGTGGCAAAAGCCGGGGTACCTTTTTGGCTGGGCTTGTATAGGCCCCAGGGCTGATAGCCTAGTACCTACCTATGAACCTATGAACCTATATATATATATATATATATATATATATATATATATATATATATATATATATATATATATATATATCATAACTCGAATTTAACAACAGAAAGTCAGACTTACTCTGTTCTGTACTGCATTACAAGAAAAAACATTTTTAATCAAATACAGCACATTTTACCAGCATTCAAGATAAAATGCATATCTTCCTACTGTAGATACTGGTGAATAACAAAGTAGTTTAAATTTTGGTGAAAAGTTCTTTGAATTAAAAGTAACAGTGGCCAGTCATCAGCTACTGGATTGCAATGATAGTTTAGACGTCTCAAGAAAAATGTGGGGGAGGGCCTGCCAGCACTTGAACTAAAATGGGAAACCTTAAAATATGCAGTTTAGCTAGTTTATTTTGCTGAGTAATTACAAGTCGTGTAAGAGAGATTAGAGATGCACTGAGAACACATATCAGAGTAATGCAAGCATAGATTTTAAATGAAATTAGATTCTATAAGCTTCCCAAGATGCCTGTGATTCATACTGCTGACATCCTATTTACACAGAAGTTAAAAAAATGATTTTATTATGTCTACCATGACTAATGTAAAAGATTCTTAAAGTGGATTTTTGTAAAAAAAAAAATTCCAAGATCACTTTATAGCAGCAAGTCTATTGAAACACATTAACCATACCCACTTAATGCATCTAATGCATTAAAATAGTTAGGGTACAAAGATATAATGAAATAGTTGAAAAGTAGTGGTAACCATTATTTATTTATTTATGCATCTATCCATGCTTTTTGTTGATCAAGTTAGTCCTATTAGGCCACTGGCCTCTTTCAAGGGGAGACAAGAGGTAATATTTATACTGACTAGATGAAATTTGGTCTGGACACTGGGGAACTCCCCCTACTCTTTTTAATAAGCATTGGACTATCTTCTACATTCACCTGAGCTACCACTAATTCAGTCAGTCTGAGCCTTGGTTTAATGTCTCATCAGATGGATGGCACACCAAGGAGTGCAGCACCCTTTTATGCTGCATTGCAGTGTCAGTAATGGAAAAAATCCACATACTTGGGATGGGAATAGAACCCACAGCCTCTTGCATCAGGAAGGTAAGATGCTACCTGTTGAACTACTACACCCACAATTAAGCTCATCAGTTTTCCATCTCCTCCCAGAGTAAACAGCACTGATAAAGAAAAAAAACTGTATCAAGCAAGTGCTGATGTACTGAAATAACACTAACAGAATTAATTTAGATATGAATATTTTTGTGGTAGCAGCATGCGTCTCAACTTATTTGGTTGAGAATGCTGGACAAAGATAAAAGTAATTTGGGAATGAAATCAGGATCTTTTTTTAATATTACTCTAATTCACTTAAAGTGTTAAAAGAACAACATGTTTTTTATCACTATTTTTTTTTTACAATAACAAGTATAAAACTCTAATGACTGGCAGTACTGACTGACTATAATCACAAGTGATTTACCAAAAAAAAACAGAAATATTATGAGGTATGAGCAGCACTCAAAAGGGAATGTTTTCCAGTGATTGGTAGTCTCTGGAGATGTCAGGATATAACCCATTCCAGGATATGGATTCTTTTTTATTTGTGTGGGATTTTAAATGACATGGTTATGACTTTTTCAATTCTACTGTAATTGTTTATGAGCAAGTTTCAGAAGAAGACAGAAACTGTAGTTTTAATGTCTGAAATAATTAAAACTATATATCCTTAAATTCTTAAGATGAGTCTTCTTAATTTTCACACAGTTCAGTATAGTTTGACATAAGCAAAAGAATTAAAGATATGCAGCCATAGTCAACTTTCCATCTTCAAATTATGGGCACAAAGTCTTATTTCATATAGTCCAGGGAGGTATGTCTCAGGTCATTTACTCTCTCATGGACTGTGACCGTGTCATACTATCACTTGAGTGCATGCACGATCTGGTGGACCCTAGTTCCTGATAGGTAGCTGACAGTAACTCCCCTCCTTGCTCAGCCTGGTGTGTGCCTCACAATGGAGCCTCCTATGACCAAAATCTCAGATGGTGTGACGATATGCCTTAGGAGGTTATGAAGAGAGACACTGTGAGTTGAGACTGTGTCTGTCATTGTGGTGATTCTTTGTTAGTATACTTTTGAGGTCACTGAGTGTACTTATTGAAATTATTGCATCTGGGAAGCCTTTGAGGTTTTGGTTTGGGTAGATTACTTTTAAGGGCCTTAGCATATGTGAGCCTATGTGTTTGACTCCTAGTGTGTATGGCAGATATAATCTAGTGTTGTGTGATTCTGAAAATCTGTTTGGTATTTACAGTGGCTGCATGTGAGAGCTTTGCCTCTAGAGACAGTATATAAGTACGTCTTCCACATACTGCATCTTATTGTTTGAGAATTAGGTGGGTGTCAGAAAACATGAGAAAATTTCTACATTGTTTCAGGATACCCATTTCTGCCACGCTGGCTGCAGAAACTGTAGGAAAGTGCAGATCCATGGTTCTAGGCTTAAATACGGTGGCTTGCAGGGGGTAGTATCAAGGGATTCTCTACTCCTTTTTGTGTTGGGAGGGTGGCGTATGGTTAAGGTGCAGGGTTTGAGTCTCACAAGGGATAAATTGGCTAGGCTTAAAATGGCTCGCAAGGGCAGTTAGCCTAGTACTAACCTATGAACCACTGTGGGGGGAACAGATGTGCTAGGGTGCTAGTTGGTTATGATATATAATTTTGGTCTAACCTCGCAGAGCAATACCCTCTTCAAGCAAACAGTGCCCTTCTGCAGCTTTTCTCACATGGAGCTTCAGTAAGTAGTAGTATTAATCCCAAGCTCTGCACCTTTTCTCACATGGAGCTTCAGTAAGTAGTAGTATTAATCCCAAGCTCTGCACCTTTTCTCACATGGAGCTTCAGTAAGTAGTAGTATTAATCCCAAGCTCTGCACCTTTTCTCACATGGAGCTACAGTAAGTAGTAGTATTAATCCCAAGCTCTGCACCATTTCTCACATGGAGCTTCAGTAAGTAGTAGTATTAATCCCAAGCTCTGCACCTTTTCTCACATGGAGCTTCAGTAAGTAGTAGTATTAATCCCAAGCTCTGCACCTTTTCTCACATGGAGCTACAGTAAGTAGTAGTATTAATCCCAAGCTCTGCACCTTTTCTCACATGGAGCTTCAGTAAGTAGTAGTATTAATCCCAAGCTCTGCACCTTTTCTCACATGGAGCTTCAGTAAGTAGTAGTATTAATCCCAAGCTCTGCACCTTTTCTCACATGGAGCTTCAGTAAGTAGTAGTATTAATCCCAAGCTCTGCACCTTTTCTCACATGGAGCTACAGTAAGTAGTAGTATTAATCCCAAGCTCTGCACCTTTTCTCACATGGAGCTACAGTAAGTAGTAGTATTAATCCCAAGCTCTGCACCTTTTCTCACATGGAGCTACAGTAAGTAGTAGTATTAATCCCAAGCTCTGCACCTTTTCTCACATGGAGCTTCAGTAAGTAGTAGTATTAATCCCAAGCTCTGCACCTTTTCTCACATGGAGCTACAGTAAGTAGTAGTATTAATCCCAAGCTCTGCACCTTTTCTCACATGGAGCTTCAGTAAGTAGTAGTATTAATCCCAAGCTCTGCACCTTTTCTCACATGGAGCTTCAGTAAGTAGTAGTATTAATCCCAAGCTCTGCACCTTTTCTCACATGGAGCTTCAGTAAGTAGTAGTATTAATCCCAAGCTCTGCACCTTTTCTCACATGGAGCTTCAGTAAGTAGTAATATTAATCCCAAGCTCTGCACCTTTTCTCACATGGAGCTTCAGTAAGTAGTAGTATTAATCCCAAGCTCTGCACCTTTTCTCACATGGAGCTTCAGTAAGTAGTAGTATTAATCCCAAGCTCTGCACCTTTTCTCACATGGAGCTTCAGTAAGTAGTAGTATTAATCCCAAGCTCTGCACCTTTTCTCACATGGAGCTTCAGTAAGTAGTAGTATTAATCCCAAGCTCTGCACCTTTTCTCACATGGAGCTTCAGTAAGTAGTAGTATTAATCCCAAGCTCTGCACCTTTTCTCACATGGAGCTTCAGTAAGTAGTAGTATTAATCCCAAGCTCTGCACCTTTTCTCACATGGAGCTACAGTAAGTAGTAGTATTAATCCCAAGCTCTGCACCTTTTCTCACATGGAGCTACAGTAAGTAGTAGTATTAATCCCAAGCTCTGCACCTTTTCTCACATGGAGCTTCAGTAAGTAGTAGTATTAATCCCAAGCTCTGCACCTTTTCTCACATGGAGCTACAGTAAGTAGTAGTATTAATCCCAAGCTCTGCACCTTTTCTCACATGGAGCTTCAGTAAGTAGTAGTATTAATCCCAAGCTCTGCACCTTTTCTCACATGGAGCTTCAGTAAGTAGTAGTATTAATCCCAAGCTCTGCACCTTTTCTCACATGGAGCTACAGTAAGTAGTAGTATTAATCCCAAGCTGGCCCCTAAGAAGCATATTTCTGGCTTTTAAGTGATTAGTCATCGCTAAGGAGATCACAATAAAGTGTCTGTTTGTTCCTTCTTTCACCAGGAGCAAAATAGAAGCACTAATACCAAGGTGTTTCCTGAAAAGCAGTTCCCAGGCTCTGCAGTGATTGGTAGCCTAGTCTCAGATGTTACAGGTTTTAAAAGTAAGCTAGAAAGAAGGGAATGATACTCTGAGTATTGAAGTGTGAACTTAATGAGTGGTGTAATATGAAACAAAGGCTAGCACAAGGGGAGGGCCTTCCCAGTGTTTGCCTTTTCAGTGCCCAGTAGAATGAGGAGATGAGATGGGGAGGAGTTTCTAAAGATAAATTTACAGTAGAGGCACGCTTACTGCCACATCATGGTAAGCAAGCGCAGAACGTGTGCTCAGGCCAACATATTTCTCAAAACAGGAAATAAAAAAACAAAAAAAAAATAAAATGCATGAACAGAAGAGGCAATGTAGAAGGCACATCTAAATAGCTATCAAATGATGTGTAAACACAGATTAAAAAATAAAGTGACTTCTCTGTCTTTTTTTCTGATTTAAAAACTCCAGCAGAGAACCAAAGACTTAGTGTTTGCAAATGCAAGTCAATTCTTATCAAAAGACAAGTAAAACTATTATGCATTAAGTATCAATTACGGCAGCAAAATAACAACGAAACTGGAAGCCCAAGTGTTAAAAGTTTCCCAAGATCAAGAGTATATCAAGTTCTCACCCAAACACACACTCAAATCACTGTTTTTTTTAAAACAAATCACACTGCTAGTACTGTTCATCATCTCCACCAACATCCCTCATTATCTGTTTGTTGCTATAGGCTTTTCCTTGTTCACATATTCCAGATTTACTAACCTGATACTGTTGGGTGCACATGCACTCATTTCTGATATTTTGATTGTGGGAGGTGTCCCCAGTCTATTTTTATAGCGTATAAGGAAGAACTTTGGATACACACCCCCCAAATTAGATGCTAAGCCAATGGGTACCACAACTGTCAAACTAAAGGGGTTGTTTATATTGCATACTGTACAGCATGCTGGGCATTTTACGTGGGCAAAACAGAATGGAGTGTGAAACAGTGAATTTATGAGCATATGTATGAGAGCAGCAGAAAGAAGGGAACCAATGCACTATATAGGCAAACGAGATGTGGTAATGCAGATTTTGAATTTTGGATTTTGGAAGTGGTTAGACAGCAAGAGAGAGGGGGTGACTGGCAAAGTAGATAAGAATTTAGGGAATTAATAGGGCAGCTACGACTCGATGCATGTGTTTATACAGGACTTAATGACCACATTTCTTTTGATCCCAGCCCTAAAATTAAAAAGGTTAACAATTTTTAAATTTTCAAATAATGGATAACAATTTTAAAATATGGTCAGTAACATTAAATGAAGATTGGAATAACATTATATATTGTGAACTAATATTGGGTTCGAACAATGATGTTATATGTACCAAGTTCGTAGTTAATGTATTTTAAACTAATAACATAAAATGGGGGGGGATAAGGCATTTTTCATATAATATACTGCATGTTATATATGGTACACAAAAATATGTTTTATACAAATATGTTTCTACAAAGATTTTATTATATTTATATTAATATGATGGTTTATTTGCTCAAAACACTATTTGCTTAATACATTATTTATTTATTAGATGATGCTATATGTTAAACTGAATAAATAAAAGGGATGGGGACTTGGATTTTAAAAGTCAACAGGACATGATGTAAAGAGATTCTGATAAAGTTTCCTGTCTGAAAATGAAAGCACTAAATCTTGTGCAATAAAGTGATTTTTTTATGCAAGTCTTTTTTTCTGAAGGAATATACTGAAATTTTGGGTTTAAGCTGCCTTTATTGGGACCGGTGAGCCTAGCTGACTTTGTTTGGTTATTGGTGACTGTTGTTGGCTTTATCCTGAAGAGTTTACCAGTTTTCTGTTTTTGTGATATTGAAAAGGAAGGTATCATTTGTGCTATGGACAATTTTCATATTTACAACTACACTGACATAGAGGTGAATAAAAAACATTTTAGTTTGTTTAAAAAGGGTTTTACCTTTATACCAAATAAAAGAGGGAATGTAGCGAACACTCTCTTAGATGTGAAAATGTTCATGAGAAAATTGAATCTGGAAGTTATGTTTAAGGACATTTGTCCACCAAAGGGAGTGGACAATTTTAAGAAAAAGAGTTTATACAATCCCCCATTACACCCCGAACTTATTAATTATGAAGCCTTGATAACTAAGGAAATAAGGGATGCATATAAGTCCAGAAGAAATTTTAAGAAAAACCTTACTGGGCAAGAACAGATCATATTAGATGATATGCGGAAAAGCAATACAATGAGGGTTATGAAACCCGACAAATGGGATGGGGTGTTGATTATGTCCCAATGGAGTTATCCTACTAAAATGTTGAACATCTTAAACACGGGGGGGGGGGGTGCTCAAGTATCGCGAAGAAAGGATCAAGGTAGAATTAACGAACAGCTATTTAATTTTTTGAAGGTGGACAAACCTTTTATTCCCGGGATTTTTGGGATACCAAAAATTCATAAGGATGTGAATGACCCACCCTGAGACCAGTGGTGACATCAGCAGGATCCAAGACACAACCATTACATACATTTTAATATATCTAAACCACTCACTTGGGAAGAAACTACAATTTTCCCTAGTGAGTGGTTTAGATAAATTAAAATGTATGTGCATTTTCTGGGTGATGTATTCATTTTGTGGACAGAAACAGAAGAAAAGACAGAATTTGTGAAATTTTTGAACAATTCATCTAGTTTTTTGAAATTCACATGCACCAGTAGCGTAGAAAGCATTAACTATTTGGATACATTTATACAAAAAAATCAGTAAAGGATTTAAGTCCAATGTTTATAGAAAACCCACATTTAGTAATTTCTATTTAGAGTATACTAGTAATCACCCCCATCATCAAAAAAAAATAATATAGTCAAAAAGTCAACTAGTTAGAGTTGCCCGTATGACTTCTGATGAGGGAGACGTAGATAGAGAGTTACAAAACGTAGCACAACTATTTTATGAAAGAGGGTATCCAGCTAACATAGTGGAGAAAAATGCAGAATATGTTAAAAGTGAGTGGGGTAAAACATTTAAACCACTGTTAGGTGATATACTACAGGAAAAAGAAAATTTGGAAGAGGAGAAACAATTTCATAGGGTTATGGTTATTCCTTTTTGTGGGCAAGTCAAACAAGTGAAAAAGATTTTTGAGAAGAATTGGTCCATCCTTAAAAATAACCCTAGAATATTTTCAGTTGTTAGGAAGGAACCCACTTTTGTATACAAACTGGGCTCAATTTAAGAGGGGCATTTGAACTTACTAATAAAAGTCAGGTAGTGGGGAATATTGGTACAACAAGATGTGGTGCTTGTGCACAATGCAGGTTCATACAAGCTAAGAATATGGTAACCTTACAAAACATTTTGAAGTCTAAGGTTTTCTTTGAAAAAGGAAATTGTCAAACATCAGGAGTGATATATCTGGCAGCTTGTAAAACCTGTCCAGCTTACTATATAGGCAAGACAGAAAGGCATCTTAGGGACAGAATATATGAGCACCAGTACCAGATAGCCACAGGAAATATAAATAATGCCTTATATAAACATTCATTAGTATGTGCAAATTTTGTTCAGTTTTTGTTTGGTATTATGGAGCGAGTAACACCAAGCCCTAGAGGGGGAGATTACAGGAATTATACAGAGGAAATGGAAATTAAGTGGCAAATAAAACTAGCTGCGACCCATGTGCCAGGTCTTAATGAAATGGTATCCTTAAAACCAATATTAGTGAGAAAAGCTACCTCATAAGTATTGTGTATCTTAGTGTGTGTGTGTGTGTGGGGGGGGGGGGTTCAACTATTCAGTATATATATCTTTTTAAGTAAGTCAATGGACAAAATGTGGTTGATTTTTTATCTTAAACAATTTTTAAGCTTACATTTGATGAATGTCTTGGAATTTGAAAAATTCTTTTTTATAAATGATGTTTGTTAAAATATCCTTGTGTTAAAAGGTGTTCGTAATGCATTTCATTGGAACATTAAGGTAGTTGTATCTTTAAAGGATTGTGAAGGGTGATGACATCATTCATTTTTAACAGTATTTAAAGGCTGTACTATGGAGTGCAGTTAGATTCTGATGAAGTCCCCAGTATAGGGGATGAAAGTGCTCAATCTGTGTCTTTGTGTGTTGGAAGAATAAAAACAGCTTGGACTGAAGAGTTTGGTTGACTGGAAGCGTTTCCTACTATTTCACAGTGTATGTTTTGGATTTTTAAAAAAAAATAAAAATACACTTACTCTGTTCTACTACCTTAAATATGGAGGTTAAAATGAATGATTCATTACCTGGTAATCTTAGTCCATCTTTGCTACATATTCTAATATGACTTTTGCTGGTATTCTTGTCATGTTTGGGTATCATAGGGAAATTAAATGGAGTCTGTTTAATAATTTAAGATGATTTTTATTGGCTGACAAATAAGTAACATGGACTATAAATTGATTTTTTTACTTGGCTTAATCTGTCTTCACAATTAAAACATAATTTGCACTAATTCATAATGAATCCATTTATATTTTTGACAATATTGTCATGGTTCATTTGTTTAATGTTTTCATATTTGAAATGTTTACACGTTGTTGCCTCAAAGTATGACGTTGTCCTGTTCGATTCTCAGCTAGAGTGTCTTCTGTGTGGAGACATGTGTGAATGGGCGTACCTTCGTTGAAGGTTGTGTGTCAGAGCTGGCAACTCAGCATGTAAAAATCTACTGCCAATCATTAGCGGACCGGAGTTCCTCTGTGGCGACCCCTAACCGGGAAAAGCCGAAAGACACAACAACAACACTTACAGTTATAATTATAATTAACTTAAAACAATGAGGTATAACTTCTGGTTTATTACAGTTGTGATTGTTTTCTTTTCATTCAACTTAGGCTTTGAAATTTATACATTTTTTAAAGGAGAGACCAGACATGGCATTGTAGTGTCAAGAGTATTAATGCAAGTTATAATTTGTAATAGACCATCTGTAAATATCACTATTTCTAATGTAAGATGTCATTTATCTAACTTCTTCTCCATAGGTATTTTGATTTACTGAAAATACTAATGGTTCCATGGCTATGACAAAAAAGAAGAGAAAGAGGGCTTCCCTGTTATTTTTAATTTTTATGTTTTCTTTTTTTAAATAAATAAACACATACATTAATATAGGTTTGCAAATTGATAAACACATTTAACAGATTTATATACACATTTCACAAATGAAACAAAATCCAGCACAGTATATATATATATATATATATATATATATATATATATATATATATATATGCATATATATATATATATTTACAGTTTAAGGAATCAAATACCTTAATGATATCCATATTCATGACTGGCAACTCCTTTAAATTTTTATCTATAAAATCTATGAACATTGTTGTTCTTTTAATGCTGTCTTGCATCTGTCTATTGATTATGAATCTTGCTTGATCCTAAGCTATTACAGAAGGAAATATTATTTTAGTGTCTCTGAAAAAATGGACATAAATATTTTGTAACTGATATTTAATAGAGTAAGAGGAACACTAGAATTTTTATCCTGTTTGAATACATCTGTTATTAAGATATATTTCCATGATGAAGGAACTATACTTTCATTTTCAAAATTTAAGGACACTATCTTTAAGAAATAAATCATGTTCTGTAGAAATGATTTATAAAGTCAGTGTAAATACCACTTTAGATATCTCCTGAAAAGAGCCCATTTGCCTATTGGGACTAACCCAATCAACAGTGTAAATAAATAAAGATACAATAAAATAACATAAAATAGAACAAACATTTGGAATTATACCCTAGGTCCCAAGAGCTTTACATTCTTTTACTTTTTTTTTAAATCTTATTAACTATTTCTATTGTTGAAATAGATTTCAGCAATCTTTCTGTATTATTATCTGTGACCATATCCATGTTGTGTTATCTTCATAAAACATTTCTAAGTAACATTCTCTTCTTACAGGAAGAAGTTATCCAGTTTGTTTTGGTTGGGGTCCTCGTTTGTGAAGTCTGCATATACTCACTAAGTTCATGAAGATTTTCTCTGGATCCCTGCCACATTATAAATACATGTGTTAGGTATACTTTTGACTTCTAAATTGTGTGTGCGTGTGTGTGTGTGAGTGCGTGTGTGCGTGTGTGCGTGTGTGCGTGTGTGTGTGTGTGTGTGTGTGTGTGTGTGTGTGTGTGTGCGTGCATGCACATGTGATGTAGAAGAAAGGCCTCACTGTCTACTGTCATTTCCCATCCTTACCTAGTAAACTCGGTGGATGATGGTTGCTGTTCCTGGGGTCATTAAATGAGTCAGCTACTATTAAAAAGTGTGGATGGAATATTTCTTAAAAAATAAGTAGTGGCTCTTCAAAATCAATTATAAGTCTATTGTTGCCTGTATTTGAGCACATTTTAGTGCTAGTTTAGAGTGTCATTAATTTTACTAGTCTTTAGAAGTTATGGCTTATGGATTTGATTTTATATTTCCAAAAGCCACAGCTACTTTATAGTTGAGAATATGATGATTTTTTTTAAATTTAGAGTTTTTATCACAGCTATGAATATATTTTCTCTATTTTAAATTTGTCTAGTAACATTCAAACCTCCTTCTATTTTTTCAAGTTCTCTCTCCCATTTCTTTAATTTATTTCAGATTAAATATAAATTTTTTTCCAAAAAATATGACTATAATAAATACCAAACTATAATAATATTATTTTCTCCCTTATCATTCAATTTTAAGAAATTATATATTTGTTCACTTAACCAGTCTTTGGTTTATTTTTGTTAAATGTGTGAAAATTGCATTTACTGTAGTTGTTTTTTTATAATTCATACAAAATTTTAAAAGTAGGAGCATTGTGATTTGACATTGGACACAAAATTATACTAAAAAGTCAGTATTAGAATTTAACTAATGTAAAATATATGTCAGTATATTTTGGGATTTCAAAATCTAAGATTAATGCATAAACCATAGGATATCTAAATCTTTAAAATCACTTAAATAATTCACATTTACATTGGGAGGGTGGCTTAATGGCTAAAGTGTTTGCCTTACAAACACAAGGTGCAGGGTTTGAGTCTCACAAGGGATAACTGGCTAGGTTTAAAATGGCTCGCAGGGGGCAGTTAGCCTAGTACTAAACTATGAACTTATATTCAGTAAATTCACCCAGTTATTTAATGCTTTTGCTAAGGCTGAGATTTTTGAAAATTTACTAACATTTATTTCTCTTTTCCCCAAATGTAGTTGACATCACCTCCCAAAATAAAATTCCCTTTATCATTAATCAGTTTAACTTTTAACAAAGTTAGCTAACAATCGCAGTAGCGTACATCTTTGCTTTGTTGAATAATATATTATGTTATTTAGTATTAATGATAGGTAATGGTGTCACTAGTTGAACATATCATCTTAGTTATAATAAAATTATTTATCCATAAAACTGTAGTGCCTCTTTTCCTTAGAAGAAGAGTCTACTAATACGATGCCATTCTTAAATGTAAACACCCTTGGATCATTTTCCAAAATATACATTTGTTGCTCATAGGTTAATATGGAAGTACTAAGCAATCAGTTTGCATATCATTACAAGCCTAGCCAATAACTTACATTTAGAAATGTCCACCTTCCTGAAGGAGGGCAACACGATATAGACCAGGGAAAATCCTGAGGCTGCCCATCTAATTTTTCTGGTATTCCGTGGTAAGAGTGCTACTCTGGTTAACATGAAATAAAAGCTTGTCCCAGAGGTGGAAGAGTATGTTGCCATAGAAATATGTCATGTGAATACTAATAGGTCTTATTTATCAGTTGATGAAGACTTAGTTTCTATGCCAATGTATTTGTGGACTAATTTATTCTGTGAAGGAATAGGTCAAAGAGGGTTGGATCTTTTATGGCTTGAAAGGCTAGACATAGGTCCCCATGGAAGGGTGTACAAGAGGCTGAGTATGAAGAGAGGGCTACTGATCTCTCCTAAAAAGTAAGATTTCTGGGACCACTCATATTTTTAGTTAGGAATCTCTGAGGTCTCTATGGTTGAGTGATATGCTTAGTCAAATAAATGTCAAAGGGGCATTATGTTCTGTAATGGGTCTGACGCAATAAAAGTAAAGAGGAACTAAGACTTCTTTGGATCTAGATACTTAGAAAAATAAAGCTTTGATATGAAGGTCAAAATCCTCTTCATCAACGTCTTTCCTTTCCATTTTCTATATGGGGATGGGGTGCTGTATCAAGTGTCCATATCTCTCTTGATTCAGCACCCCTCTCCTAACTTCATGCCAAGGTCTGGGTGTTACAGCTTCTGCTGAGTTTTCTTCATTCAGAAGCTGCAGAAGTACTCTTTCCATCCAAAGTTACTGTTCTGTGGACTGCTGAGTGGGTTGTTACTGACATCCCTTATGAACGGTGTCAACTATGTTTTTTATATTTCTGTCTTTGCCTTGCAGCTTGATATAGTTTCTTTGTACCATTTATTGGGAATCTTTGAAGAAGCTGGTGAAGCTCTTTGCTATTGAAACTCCTCTCTTATCCTCTTTGTTATCCAACCAAAATTTCTTCTTAGCCTGGTCTATTTTTTCTTACACTTTTTTTCTGCACTCCTTTTTTCATTTTATGACTTCCTGGACTTCTGCATTCCTATACGAGCTTTCCTCATGTACCTTGTTTCCATACCTCACTCGGCAACACATCTGCTCTATAGTTCTCCCACATACTGTTTTGAGGTGCTGCCATTCTTCGTCTTCAGCGCCATATTTTTTTTTCTTTCTGAGGGGCTAGAGCCTTGAGTAATTCCATGAACTCCTGTGTTTTCTCTACAGTCAACTTCCATGTCTTCACCTTAGAGCCATCTTCGACCATTGTTCAGAACTGATGGTGGCAACCAGTGGATTATGCTGTGGGTCTACTGTTTCACTGGGGATGACTTTGCAATCACTGATTCCTCCCCAGTGCCTTTCCTTACTAGGAGAAAGTCTACCTGAGTTATAAGTTGGCTACCATTTATGTGATCTTTTGACTGTATCTCTTGCTAAACCATGTGTTGGCCACCATAAAGCCATCTTTTAAACAGAAATCAAAATGGCCTCTTCTTCTTTATTCTTGTTGCCCCAACCATGTGGACCCAGGCAGTCATCATGTCCTGTTCTAACCAGATATGTACATTCAGATCACACATTAACACCTGCATCTGTCATCCTGCTTTATCAAGTATCTTTTCCTCACTATCACTACCCTGCTGGGGACATAGGCTGAGATTAAGATTACTGCCCTATCCTTACACTGTAATCGGATTGCTACAACTCTGTCAATAATTCTAATACCATCTCTCACTGTGTATTCTGAAGACTATCCCTCAAAACAATTCTCACACCATTTCTAGTCTGTCCTCCTCCTGAGTAGTAAACTGGAGATTCCTAGCTAAGTGGCTTTGCTGCTCTGCTCTTCCATCATGTCTTCTAGATACATAGGTTGTTCAGTCCAGCCCCCTCCTTACCATCATATCATCTACTTCCAAGTGGCATCATGATGGTGAGCATACATTGAGTCTAGCAATTCATAGTTTATGTTTGGCAGGTTGATTGGTTTTATGTCCAGCTGTTGCTCAAAAGAGCTATTCTAGACACCCATGCTGGGCAAACGGATACTGGATGGTCAGTAGCTTATTGACCCAAGGTCATTGGGATTTATGGCAGGCACACATTGACCAACAGAGGCACATATACCCTTCCCACTGTTAGCATGGATCCTTGACATGAGTTGAAGTAGACTGGGTCCTCTACCCAATTATCACCAATACAAAGAAATACGAATGCCCATTTTGGGTGACATTAGTCAACATGACTGAAAAATATAAAGCCAAATTGATATTATCAAACAGCTACATGGTGCCCAGTCTTTGATGCATGTTTGCCTCTCTTGAGCATATTGCACACCACAGTTGATGCCCAAAGCAGTTAGTCTATACTACTCTTACCCCTATTATTACCATCTAGAGTCTGCGCTGATCCCCATAACTCTATTCTTTGGTGGGTTTGAGATAGAAACAGTATGTTTTTGCAAGATGGGAGAACCCCACAGAGACGCAGGAAGAACATGCAGACATCATACAGGCATTGGTTGAATGTCAGAATTGAATCTTGTACCTTCTGCATGGGAGGCGAAGACCTAAACCATTATGCTGATAGTCAAACTATAATGAATCATCAACAAATATGTAGACATCCCTTATGATAGTGTTAGACTGGAGGGGTATATCATCTATATGGTTTGGAAGAATGCTTTGTTTACATTTCTTATATTTAATTTTAGATCATCACCCATGCTCCACTTCTTAACATGATAAAACTTATGTTGGAGCAATTGAAAATTCAGTGGAAAACTGAATAACAATACCTGTACCTAATTTGCAGTGGTTTGCAAACTTAGATAACCATACACTCAGAGTATTGGGCTAAAGGTCTGAGAAATTGATGCCAAATTTGAGGGAGCAACACTGAATATTATGGTAGATCACCGATAACTTATTTTCTTTCAGAAGTGGCATCTGTGACCATAACAAAATGTGTTCTGTTAGTCAACCAGCTAAATATCCACAAGACAATGTAAGTATTTGTTTTCAGATTTGCAAATCTGTCAGTAATTCTTGCACAAGGAATTGTGTCTAAGGCTTTGGTGAGGTGAAGATATGCTGTATGTACTGCATAAATACTTCAGTGAATTTTTCAAAGAAATTAATAAAGTTAAAGACACAAAACATTCCTTTTACAAAGATGAATTAATGAGGACTAAAAAATAAGAGATTGGTTGGCATAATAGTTAAGGTGTTTACCTTACAAACACAAATTGCAGGGTTTGATTCTCACATGAGGTAATTGGCTAGGCTTGACAGTGTAGTATAAGAAAGGTGCTGCACTCTGAAGTGTGTCATCCTTTTGATGAGGTGTTAAACCTAGGTCCCATCTGCCTGAGTTGGTGGTAGCTACACTAGAATTAAAAGATCCCACAGCACCTGCTAAAAGAGTAGGGGAAGGCACCCTCTTCTGTGCTTAAAATTTCTCTTAGTAGGATAAATACAGTGGACTAATCTGGTCAACAAAGAATAAATACATATCAGGCTAATGGGTCTATAGTAACCAGAGTCCATTGTTGGGCCAACCATGTGTAATGACATTGTAGTGATTGTAGAGTCCATTGCCGGGCTAACCATGTGTAATGACATTGCAATGGCTGTTTTCCAGTGTTTGAGAACATAAACTGGGGCATACCTTTCAACATCTTAGCACAAAAAATCCAGACAATGCCTAAAATAATGCGGGGATTAAGACCCAAGATTAGGTCAAATAAATATTGCTGTTATAACCTTAGAAAGTTGCTAGTATAACAGGATTTGTCTTAGCATGTATTTTCTGAAGGATATAAAGTCTGAAATTTAAATATATGGCAATATTTACTGACTTGTCAGAAAACCTCAAGTTTTGTGGGGAGCAGACAAAAACATGAGGCAAAAATCTGGGCATTCTGTGAAAATCTGGACAGTTGAGAGGATTGATCAGTGCAGAAAGCTAGATTAAAGAGGCTAAGTAGATCAGGTAAGCTATATTTGGTGCTGATATTCAGCCAATCAGGTATGTTATTGGGGTACATTGGTAATGTATTCTTAACATTAGAGTAGATTGAGAAGAAATTTTCAATTGTATCTAAAGGTGAGGCTGTGAACATGAAATCTATAGACTAAGTCTAACTGTGGGTAGATTAAAATTTGCAGTACATTTTTCAGCTATGAAATATGTTATTTCTTTTGGATAAGAGCATTGCTGGATGTTAATTCTTAACCTTGTGACATAATTAAGAAATATTTGTAGTTATTTTTTTCTAGTTGCTATTTTAAGTTTATATTCAGCTTCCTAATGGTTTTCTTAAGATCTTAACTAATTTCATTGTATTAGCTTCATTCACTTTTAAATATTTGGATAGCTTACTTTAGTAATAACCACTATTTAGACTATTAACAGTTAATGAAAGAACTTCAAGCATGCATTTTACTGCACACTTCTTCCAGTTGATTTCAGACACCGCATGACTTACATGAAGTATAATAGTTAACGACACTATTTAAAAAAAAAACAGCTTTTTAAGAGAAAATGACACATTTTACTTCAAAAACTGTATCATTACTCAGAAAGACTACTGTATACAAACAATTTAAATCAGTCTTACACTCCCTTGTCCAACTAATCTTATTTCCCAAGTTAACTAATCTCATCAAACTTTACCAAATGATCTGAAGTGCCACATTGTTCACATTGGTGATAATGCCTCAGAATCCAAAAGAGATTGGATCCAAGGGTAAACCTATCAGTTAAATGACACATTTACATACTCTTCATTTTTACGTATACTAAAAGGGTTGTAAAAGCCCAGGAATAGACTAGAAGTGAAGAGAAGAAGAGAAGAGAAGAAGAAGAGAAGAGAAGAGAAGAGAAGATAAGAGAAGAGAAGAGAAGGGAAGTGAAGAGAAGGGAAGTGAAGAGAAGAGAAAAGAAGAGAAGAGAAGAGAGGAGAAGAGAAAAGAAGAGAAGGGAAGTGAAGAGAAGAAGAGAAGAGAAGAGAAGAGAAGAGAAGAGAAGAGAAGAGAAGAGAAGAGAAGAGAAGAGAAGAGAAGAGAAGGGAAGTGAAGAGAAGAGAAGAGAAGAGAAGAGAAGAGAAGAGAAGTGAAGAGAAGAGAAGAGAAGAGAAGAGAAGAGAAGAGAAGAGAAGAGAAGAGAAGAGAAGGGAAGTGAAGAGAAGGGAAGTGAAGAGAAGAGAAGAGAAGGGAAGAGAAGAGAAGAGAAGAGAAGAGAAGAGAGAGAGAGGAGAGGAGAGGAGAGGAGAGAAGAGAAGAGAAGAGAAGAGAAGAGAAGGGAAGAGAAGAGAAGAGAAGAGAAGAGAAGAGAAGAGAAGAGAAGAGAAGAGAAGAGAAGAGAAGAGAAGAGAAGAGAAGGGAAGAGAAGGGAAGAGAAGAGAAGAGAAGAGAAGAGAAGAGAAGAGAAGAGAAGAGAAGGGAAGAGAAGAGAAGAAAGGAGAAGAGAAGAGAAGACAGGAAGAAAAGAGAAGAGAAGAAGAGAAGAGAAGAGAAGAGAATAGAAGGGAAGTGAAGAGAAGAGAAGAGAAGAGAAGAGAAGAGAAGAGAAGAGAAGAGAAGAGAAGAGAAGAGAGAAGAGAAGAGAAGAGAAGAGAAGAGAAGGAAGAGAAGAGAAGAGAGAAGAGAAGAGAAGAGAAGAGAAGGAAGAGAAGAGAAGAGAAGGGAAGAGAAGAGATGAGAAGAGAAGAGAAGAGAAGAGAAGAGAAGAGAAGAGAAGGAAGAGAAGAGGAGAGAAGGGAAGGGAAGAGAAGAGAAGGGAAGTGAAGAGAAGGGAAGTGAAGAGAAGAGAAGAGAAGGGAAGAGAAGAGAAGAGAAGGGAAGGGAAGAGAAGAGAAGAGAAGGGAAGTGAAGAGAAGGGAAGTAAAGAGAAGAGAAAAGAAGAGAAGAGAAGAGAAGAGAGGAGAAGATAAGAGAAGGGAAGTGAAGAGAAGAGAAGAGAAGAGAAGGGAAGTGAAGAGAAGGGAAGTGAAGAGAAGAGAAGAGAAGAGAAGAGAAGGAAAGAGAAGAGAAGAGAAGGGAAGGAAGAGAAGAGAAGAGAAGGGAAGTGAAGAGAAGGAAGAAGAGAAGAGAAGAAGAAGAGAAGAGAAGAGAAGAGAGGAGAAGAGAAGAGAAGGGAAGTGAAGAGAAGAGAAGAGAAGAGAAGGGAAGTGAAGAGAAGGGAAGTGAAGAGAAGAGAAGAGAAGGAAGAGAAGAGAAGAGAAGGAAGGGAAGGAAGAGAAGAGAAGAGAAGAGAAGAAGAGAAGAGAAGAGAAGGAAGAGAAGAGAAGAGAAGAGAAGAGAAGAGAAGAGAAGAGAAGAGAAGAGAAGAGGAGAGAAGAGAAGAGAAGAGAAGAGAAGAGAAGAGAAGAGAAGAGAAGAGAAGAGAAGAGAAGAGAAGAGAAGAGAAGAGAAGAGAAGAGAAGAGAAGAGAAGAGAAGAGAAGAGAGACGTGGAGAGATGAGAAGAGAAGAGAAGGTAAGAGAAGAAGAGAAGAGAAGAAGAGAAGAGGAGAAGAGAAGAGAGAAGAGAAGAAGAGAGAAGAAGAGAAGAGGAGAAGAGAAGAGAGAAGAGAAGAAGAGAGAAGAAGAGAAGAGAAGAGAGGAAGAGAAGAGAAGAAGAGAAGAGAAGCGAAGAGAAGAGAAGAGAAGAGAAAAAATATCTTTATACATAAATACTTATTCACTTCTATATACCTGAGCATCAGAATTGCATACAAAATTAAATAGTGAGGGTACTTACTCAGTGTCGTTTCTAATTAATATTAAATGCTACATTTTGCATTTGTACTAATCCTTCATTGTATCAACGTCTTCAGATTCTTCAAATGAAGTAAGATTGATATAAGGAAGAATATCAGAAAGGTGCAAATTAGTTTACCATTTATTCATAATGGTGCCTTTAAAGAATGTACTGAAAATACACGGATCCCGAGTCCAACTAATCTTATTTCCCAAGTTAACTAATCTCATTAACCATTAAAACCATCAAAATAATAAGAACTTCAACTCCACCAATTTTCAAAATGAACTTAAAGCTTGCAATTGGTCAATCCTAAAGCACCTTTCACCGAATGATGCAGTAGCGCAATACCATATCCCTTAGTATTCTTGATTCGCACGCTCCTGCTCACTCCATTAGAATCAAAACAAAAACTGCCCCATGGCTCTCAAAATAGACCAAATCTAAAATCATAGCTAGAAATAAGGCATGGGACAAATGTCATGCCACAAAAGACCCACTAGAACAACTCAGATCCCGACAGCTAAGGAATCACACAAAAAAATCTATTATACTAGATAAAAAAAACTTCCACTACCATCTTCAACAAAAACATAACAACAAACCTCAAAAGTTTTGGGCAGGAATAAACAAATGTTGTCACCCAGGATAGTCCTCCACTCCTACCACGTCAACTTCCAACCATACATCCCCAGAGGATATTGCAAATACCTTTAATAGTTTTTTCACAGATACTGTCCAATCCCTAGCCAGCCAACTGGCAGCCAGCTGCTCCAGCCCAAATTCTGCCACAGCCAGTACCCCACTCTCCTTTGGCTAATACCCCACTCTCCTTTAGCTAATACCCCACTTTCCTTTAGCTAATACCCCACTCTCCTTTAGCTAATACCCCGCTCTCCTTTGGCTAATACCCCACTCTCCTTTAGCTAATACCCCACTTTCCTTTAGCTAATACCCCACTCTCCTTTAGCTAATACCCTGCTCTCCTTTAGCTAATACCCCACTCTCCTTTAGCTAATACCCTGGTCTCCTTTAGCTAATACCCCGCTCTCCTTTAGCTAATACCCTGCTCTCCTTTAGCTAATACCCCACTCTCCTTTAGCTAATACCCCACTCTCCTTTAGCTAATACCGCACTCTCCTTTAGCTTTCAGCCTGTTTCTACATCACTAATCAGATCTCTAATTAAGAAATTAAAACCAACTACTCTAGCAGCTGATCTCCTCCCACCAGAGTATCTGCAAAAAACAGCAGATGCCATAGCATACCCCAGCTCCATCATAATCAACAGAACCATATCTGAAGCCACCATCCTCTCCATTTGGAAAATATCTCACGTAATACCACTCCATAAAGGAGGCAGCACCTTCAAACTGTCAAACTTTAGACCCATAGCTATTCTGTCACCACTGGCTAAAATTATGGAGATGTATGTCCATAAACAACGTATGCATTATCTTACCCAGAATAAGCTGTTGGCTAACTCTCAGCATGGATTTAGGCCACACCACAGTACCACCTCAGCCCTCTTATCCTTCTCTAACACAATAAGCCATAACTGAAATAATAGCAAGCTTTACTCAGCCCTCTTTTTAGATCTCTCCAAGGCCTTCAATATGGTAAACCACCAAATACTCATGCACACCCTTAAGCCATTCTCACTAAATAGCCGTGTGCTTCAATGGTTCAAATCTTACCTGTTTGGTAGACAACAGGCTGTCCTATGGCAGGACAAACTATCAACCTGTCTACCCATCACCCTAGGTGTCCCCAGGGCTCCATACTAGGACCCCTTCTTTTCTCTCTCTTTATTAATGACCTTCCCAATGTCATCCCAAATGCTACCTGTATCCAATATGTGGATGCCTCCATCTTGATTTGTTCAGCCACCTCCCTGACAGATCTAATGACATTAACCCAAAATACTTTTAATATAGTTGAAAACTGTCTCTCTAACCGTCAGCTGATATTAAACCCTAACAAAATAAAGTTGCTTCTTTTCTCCCCCACTTGTAAGAATTTAATAATGGTACCATTATCTCCCCAGATGCGCAAACCAAACTCTTAGGCGTCACAATAGACAACACTTTCAAATTTGATATTCGTGTCAATCAAACTATCAAAACCATTAACAAAAAACTTGGCTCCCTCTATAAGATCACACCTTTCCTTACTCCATTTGCTAGGACTACTATTGCTCATTCCCATCTACTCTCCACTCTTCTCTATGCCTCCCCTCTACTCACTAATTTCAACAAATCCACTCTTAGCAAACTCTCCGATTGTTGTAACCATATTGCTAGATTTGCAACAGGCAAGTCCTATAGGACCCACCACTGTCACAACCTAAATCTTCCAGAGTGGCTAGAATGGCCTAGCCTACTTCAGTACAGCCAGCTTATAATTGCCTATAAAGTTCTCAATCACCCTGATAATATGCCTACACTTAAAAATATCATCAACCCTCATAGCAACCTGAGGTCACTTCGCTCTTCTAATAAACTACTGGTTCAAACATCCAAGATCAACAACTTTCCTGGGGACTCTCTGTTTGCTAACTCTGTTGCCAAAACTTGGAACTCTTTTCTGCTGATCTTACTCTTGAACCCTCTCTTACTCAGTTCAAAAAAAACCTCAAGCTATACTTTAAAACTCACTGGCTATTTCCTTGTTCAAAACTGACTAGATCCTCCTCTGTAGTCTGTAATCATGTTACATTGCCTAGTCAATTTGTTGACACTGTTTTAAAAATGTATGATTATATTACCTGCCTGTAAACTGTGTGTAACTTGTAATCATTTTGTGATTTTTACTGTATGTTCTATCTTGTTGCTTTTCTCCCTGGGCCTCCGCTGAAAATGGACATGTATCCAGTCGGACTATCCCGGTCAACAAATGTAAAATAAAATAAATAAATAAATATGTACCCAGACTACTTTAACCTGTTGAAAACCCAATACCATCAATGTCTTCATTTCCTGCATAACTGACCATAAAACCATTTGGTTCATATGTGAACTCACCACATTTAAAACACACACACACACGCGTGTGTGTGTGTGTGGGTGTGTGTGTGTGTGTACATTTTATATATATCTCAAACCACTTCCAATTATGTTTTTCAATATCTTTCTTCTCTTTCCTTCAAATCTTTAACGTACATTAAATCCCTACTTAACAAAAAATGGTTAAAGTATATGTAGCGCAATATTACTTTAGGTCTTTTGCTTTGAAAATACTTCAAGACAGTCTTTAAAATCAATTCAAATAATTTCATGACTACTTAGTTAACATACTAGAAAATGAAAAAGGAAATAGATAACACATATAGAATTGCAAGGTCATTTATTTGAAATAGGTTGCAGAAACTAACATCAACATCTCTTCATGCAGATGTAAAATACATAAGCAAACTGATATTTTATAAGCAACTAAACTATTTTTAATACTTCCCCTCAGAACTACTATTGTATGCCTCTAAGTCTAGTCTTATTTTCAAATACAATAAAGTTGATATATAAATCCAATTATTGAGTCTCTCATTCCAAGTTCACTTAATTTAGTCTTAAATTATCAATGATATAATTAATACACAGTCTCCGTAAATTAGTACATGGCAGCCCCTGCTTACATCTTTTATACTAAGATGTTTTTTTTTTCAATTTCTACTTCATAAAAATCATGTCTGTGATTTTAACAAGCTTTTATCTGGCTATTAATATATTTTGGTGGCCATTCATCACACATTGTATAATGATACCCATCAGCCATTGCAAGGGAACATCTATTCAAGCCACAGGGTATACTAAATAATGGATATTTAAATTATATTTTTTATTTTATTTTTCTGACAATACCTTATCATACTGATATACCTATGTTCATAAAAAGGAATGTTTTAACCACCATGTGTATATTAAAAATGTGGTTGGAAATATATTCTTTATGCAGACATGCTATATCAGCATTGTCTAAATAATGTGAGGATTTCTTTTTTTTTATTGCTTCCCTAATTTGCATCCAAGAAGCAGGAAATATGCATAACAGCTATAATTATTTTCACAACAGGAAGTCAGCATGTAAAATCTTAAGAAAGCGCTATCTCTGAAGCATTATTATGATGCCTGCTGTTTTATAATTTCATGGCACATAACATTCTGTTACTCATAGTATTAAAAATAGCAGCATATATTTGAATCATAGTTTCTGAATGCCAAAGAATGCTAATCCCATTTCATACACGATGTAAGCCCTACTTATTTTACTCCTGTGAAAGTCAGGCGGTTAGTGCAAAATGTATTATTTTTGTATTCCCAATAAAAGCACAGACTTAATGTAGTTGAACAGCAGTGCTCATTAAAATATTGTTTATATTTTTCTGTATAGACAAATATGACCTATGGTGTCATGAACATCAGGGTTTCATTGACATTATTGCTTATGAATGCAGATATGCACATAGCTATATATTATTTTGTCACTGTTGTATCTGTTCTGTGTTTTATAATATCTGCACAAAGAACTTTTTTTTTTGTCTTTAGTCTCTTTCTCTGTCCTTACTTTCTTCAATGCCTTGCATGTGGTTTCACCTTTCATCCATAAATGTCCAGGGAGTATCACAACTCATTTATATACCGATCATTTTCATAAATAGTATTTTACTTTGCTGTTTTCTAAGTCCTTGCAGCAGCAATCATACTTAACTGAGCACTATCTTTTCTACACCTAACAGCCCAGCTACAATCCAGAATCTGTAGAAGTTCATCTTCAAACATTAGTTAAATCAATAATATGAAAATAGTTTGCTTTATTACTTAGTCCTGTGACTCTTTCTTTCATTTACCAGATGCAAGGCTGCAATCTCACTGTACAAAGCTATGCTACTAACTGAAAAAAAAAAAAAAACGGTATTATGTTAAACTGAACCCAGTATTTTAATTAGTTAACCATTATAAGAAATCAAAGTTCTTGTTGAACAAGATGATCTTTTGCTTATCTTCGTGTCCCAGTTTGGCTCAGGAGAAGAAGAGTTTACATTAGACTCCAGCCTGTGGATAACAGGAAATCTCTTGATTTTCAGTTCACTGGACTGACATTGCATCTAGAACATTCTTCACTTCCCTACATAGAAGATTTACTTGCTGCTCTCACAGACACCAAACGGTAGGATGGGAAAACAAAATTAAGTTTTCACAGTTTGAGCTAAGCACTTTTTTTTCTCATTGCTGGTTGTATTCGACGTGACTAAAGACTTTGTAAAAGCCCAACCTGAAACACAAGCCAATTGACTATACATAAACATTATCTGTTTAACATATTATTAATATTCATGACCAAAAGCTCAGCTACTGATTACACAGTTATGAAAGCATTTATTCCACAGATCGTAAGTTAAAAACGATGAAGCCATCTTAGAATACATAAATATTATCTGTGTAACATACCTTTAATGTTCATGTGCAGAAGCCCAACCCAACTAATGCTTAGACACTTATGAAAGAGTCTCGATAGATATTAAATAAATATTAAGTATGTTCATTTTTTTCTACTGCTTTTTAGATCTTAACTACAAACTTCAAAGTAAGATTTTTGTATAGACTGGCTTACCTTTTGGTTTTAGTGAACCTGTATTATGTTCCATTAAAGCCAGAGGTATAGAAAATAATTCACAAACTGTATAGAGAAATGCCATGTCGCACCACCCACCCCCAGGTGTACAAGGGTTGAGGTAATGTAGCAGCATCTTGAAGTATCACTGTTTGACCTGGTATACGTCATACTTCTGAGAAACAGTCTTTTTACTTGTACTATGTTACCTCTTGGCCATAGAAAAGAAACTGGCTTTTGATGACAATTGTCAGGCATTACTTACAATGCATCATTGTGACAAGTCTTAAACCATGGTAGCCAGCCCACAGAGGCCCATTCACACAATTGTCAACATTAAGCCCCAAGCCTGTGTGCCACATCACAGCAGCCAGTTCCACAGGGGTTCGTAATAATGTCAGTAGTCTGCACCAACACATATCTTCATCGCAGCATGGAAGCCAGTCCCACATAGTTCCATCTGCACTGGGCTAACTGAACCAGCACAAAAACTGTAGTCTGACTTTTTCTTTTAATACAGGACGGGATGGAGTGCAGCAATAGCAAATTTATTTATCAGAAACAAAACACCATAACGTCTTTCTTTAAGAAAGCTGCTAGAAATACCTGCACAGTGATTATTAATTATTTTTGTTATCTTACCACCCCTAGCATCATTAACTCCCCAAGTTATGCAGACATCCTACAGAAAAGCCTCACTGAGACCAATGACTGGTGTCGAAACCATGGCCTTATGCTTAATACCAAAAAATGCGTCGTCATCCCCTTTGGGAAAAACTCCCCCTAATTAACACATCGATGGGAGCCCACTGAACACTGAAGGTGTTATAAGAGATCTGGGGACACAGGCTGACAGCAACCTCTCCTTCGACCACCACATTGCCTCTGTGGTCAGAAAGTTCTCCTATGTGGCACATCTCATTACCAAGAGTTTTACATCCAGGAAGAAAGAGGTCATCATTTCTCTCTCTACTCCTCCCTCATTAGACCAATCATAGAGTATAATCCCCCATTAGGCATGTACCTCATTAAACACCTGAAGCAGCTGGAGAGGCCACAAAAGTACCTCGCAAAGAGGATCCTGGGCTCTAAACACGTTCTACATGGACAGACTAAAAAAACTCCAGCTATTCTCTGTCTCATATCGTCTACTAAGAGGCGATCTCTGTTTGACTTACAAAGCCATGTCTGACTCAGGTCTGTTAGAAATGTTACATCTAAAGAAATCCCAAACCCTCCACACCACATGCTCCAGAGACCTTGCCCTCATTACCACAATCAACAGAACATGGTGGAGGGACAAGATCATAACCCAGAGACTGCCCATGCTCTGGAACAGACATCCCATACATGTCAAGCAGAGCACCTCACTGTCCCTCTTCAAGAGAAATTTTGATGAGTGGATGGGAAATAGAAAGTTCACCCCAGGGATCACTCCAGTAGTTCTACTTGATATAGGCACTGGGAACTAACATAGGGTGGCACGATGCCAGGGCACATCTATGAGCTAGGCTTGTAAAGGCTCCAGGGCCATTAGTCTAATACACACCTATGAACCTATGAACCCTGCCCTTGTTATGTTCTTAAAACCAGGGCCACTTGATTTGTCCACCTATTAAACTCATTAAACAAATTTAATTTATAATACAAAGACAAATTTTCTGCCCAAAGCATTGATGAAAGAAAATAAAAGATTCATGGTCTAGGTATGGTAAGACTTAATTATTACAAGTCTGCCCTGAAAACACAGTTGTCAAAAAAGTGCCTGTAATGAAGATACAGTAGAATAATTGCTTACATCAACTGCTTCACTCCTGGCTGCTAGGTGATGCAGTGAAGATGACTGACATTCAATGTAAGCCCTCACTCAGCCATGTCGTTAAGGTGTCCATTGTGTCCACCTCCATGAGGAGGTGAAATCCTCTGGTGCATATCAGGTATCACAGACTGGGTTCCTTCACATTAGGAGACATAGCCTAAGAGTAATACTATATAAAATAATATAATATAATATGTTTGCTTGCGTCTTTCGGCTTTTCCGGGTTAGGGGTCGCCACAGCAGAACTCCGGTCCGCTAATAATTGGCAGTAGAGTTTTTACGTGCTGGCTTGCTGGGCCTAACGCACAACCTTCAACAAAGGAACGCCTATTCACGTATGTCGCCACACGGAAGACACTCTAACTGAGAATCGAATGGCCAACGTCTAACTGTGAGGTGACAACGCTACCGCAGCACCACCACCGCAGATAATATAATATAATATAAAATAATATAATATAATATAATATAATATAATATAATATATTATAAAATATAAGTGACGATTGGGGAGAGATGGGCGAAGGCTGCTAGCCTAGTCAAATAGTATTTGATATATAATTCTATCAACTGTATAAATACATTTAAAATACAGGCTTGTGTTTTTAAATGTAAGAAAATACTGTAAAATGTGAACTTCAAGATTGTTGCAACATTGCCATCTGCTGTAAGGAAAACCAAGCCAAGTATTTAAAATGTGTCTTTTTAAGTTGAAAATATCTTATGAGTCTCTTTAATGTTAGAATTTGGCTCCAGGGCAGCTGGATGAAGATTTCATGCCCATTGTTTTAAGGCTAAAGTTTATGATTAGAATTTAGATGTGGAAGGTGATTTATTGCTCTGGTTTCTGCTAGCATATACATGTGAAATGTCTTGTATTGTTGTAAGTTTCTGAGGAGGTGTTAGATTGCTAAATAATGCAGTTTGTGGCCTGAGAACTCAGACCAGGTGTTAAGATGATGCAATATGAATACTGGGAAAACCTAAGTGTAAAAAATGCTGTAATTTTGGGAGGGCCTTAGAGACATGTTTATTAGTAATGTTTAAATACTATTTCTCACAAGAGACTGGAAAGCATTTTGATCTTGGATATCCACTTATCAGCACTCTGCCCTGTGCTCACATGTAAGTCTTAGCACTGTGATTTCTTGTAGGAATAGTTAAAGCTAGTAAAGATTAACTAGGTATTTTTCTTTGAAACCAGACCTGTCCTACTGTATTATTTTAAGTTTCTGTGTGATCTCTGAACTCTTAGATATCTCTGTGGTGTAGTAGTTTTGTCTTGTGTTTTAATTATTTATTATTAAATATTTTTAAAACCTTCTACCTGTGGCTGATTTGTGTAGAGATAAGCTCTAGAGTACATTGCATATTTATAGAGGTTATTGTAATAGGCCACTCTAAAGTAAGCCTTGACTGTTAGTCATACTGCCATTGGATATTAATATTGCAAAGTAATAATTGGACACCCTTTTAAGGGCCTTTTAGTAGCTGATATTATTAACTGGGTGGTGGCAGTAATTACTACCGTATAGTCTAGGTAAAGGGGCACAGTTGGAGAATCTGTGTCAGCCTTTCCCGGAGTGTCTGTAAAGTTGTATAAATACTTATCTCAAAGTGTGTGTGTATTGTGTCAGCTACTTGGCAGGGACATGAAGCACTGGTTGGACAGAGAGGGTACTGGAGGTTTTAGCTTGCCCATTTAGGCTGAGACCTGGACCCTATAGATGTGCCAGTGGGGAGTCTTACTAGGGACCTGGTGAGCAAGGGAGCAACCAGCCCCAGACTGACTGTGTTCTCTGTGTGCACTTAAGGGAAATTGTACTTTACTGTGTGTATTAGTTATCATTTTCTCTTCTATGAGACAACCTCCCTGGTGTTAGTAGTGAGGATTGAGGCTCCTTGATTGCTGGGCCAGGGCATGGTAGTCACAATATAATATAAGAGGCATAATATAATAATAGTACAATGTAAGAGGCACAGTAAGAGGCATTATATTAGAAAAAATACATTTTTAGCATACAAGCTCCTGTGGAAGTGGGAGTTACTCAAAGAACTGGCAATTCCATGTGTGGTTATGTTAGTACTCCAATTGCAGAAATCTTTTCTGCAAACTTCACAATAAGCATATAATTATGCCAGAATACTACAGAGGAAGATGAGGTATACCTTATTTAACTAGAGACAAGATAACTTTGGCCACAAGTAAAATTAAAAATTCAACTTCCTTGGGACCAGATAAATTAACTTGAACTTTCTTTCGCAGAATCAAGGAAAACATGGCTAAATCACTTTAAATAAACTGTTAGCATACAGACATGTCCATGATTTATGGCAATAGGTTGCACTTGTAATAATCCACAAGAGGGGCTTTTGGCTAGGCTTGCAATCATCTGAGACTGGTTACCTAGTATATACCTATGAACCTACATATGTCTACTTCTACTGCCATTTACAGCTAAGCACATATTATTCAAACATATATGTTCATAGAAAGGTTACTAGGCTAATGGCCCTAGAGCCCTTACAAGCTTGTTGGTGGTTAGGTGAGTGAGTTCACAGATGTAAGGCTCTATGGCAGTTAATACTGACTTCCTCTATCTTGGAGTGACATAGGTGCCACCCCAGGAGTGAATTTCCCATCACCCATCCTGCAGTCTAGGTTGTGTTTGAAGAGGGTCAGGGAAGTGCTCTGTTTCAAATGACTTGAAAGCTTAAATATAAACAAATAACATCTGGAAGAAAATCTGTCAGTAAGTTGTTGTGAACTGGTTTTGTTTTATCCCCAAGAATCACATAATAGGACACAATTCAGGATATTGTGCTGACCCCCAACCCGCAACAACCAAACCTAGACATGTACAATTCAGTCCTAGTGAACTCAAAGTTCAGTAGTTCAGTCATACTTTTTAGCTAAGATTTCCTTACCTATATTTGGCTACAGTATGCTGCTTACTACCACTGGATAGATATCAAAGCAGAGACTTGGACACCCAATATATGTGTGTGTGTGTATGTGTGTGTGTGTGTGTGTGTGTGTGTGTGTGTGTGTGTGTGTGTGTGTGTGTGTGTGTGTGTGTGTGTGTGTGTGTGCGTGTGTGTGAGTGCATTAATTTAAGTCAAAGGTAGCTTTTGAATGTTCACAGCCACACAGTAGGCAAATGGAGGTGTAAGGAATCAAACCCTACACCTGTGGTTTACAGGAAGCATGTCATAGTCTTAACCTGCCACATTAATTGCCAGGTTACTGCTCACTGATGAAATATGCTCTCTTTACTCACTTGCTGTGCTAAGATGAATCAAACTGTATTGAGGACAGATGCAGCTGAGACAAGGGTTGACACAAACCAAAAAAGGAGACTAAAGATCTTAGACTTGTTGTACTTCATCAGAAAAAAGAAAAGAAAGCAGCTCTAGTTAAAGAGCTGCTATGTTTTATCTTTTAGATAATTTAAGTCAAACTACCATGAGATATTCATGCTTACTTAAATCATTACTGACTCCTTTGCTCAGCTCACAGGAACTGATCAGCATCTCTTTCACACTGCTGATTGTGTGTCTTAACACCTGCATCTACATCAGTTGCCCCCCTTTGCATTGCCCTATAGCAGTAGGCTCCTTTAAGGTGATACCATATTCTTTTGTGCTGGGGGAGTGCTAAACCATTTCACAGATATTCATATCCACAGTTGCCATTTCTTTAAGACCAGCAAGCACTTCCTTCAATTATAAATTGTTTAAAAGAACTAGAGTATAGAAAATCAAAATGTTGATCTTCAGGTTATATATTAATTCAGCATGATGGCAACACTGCACCCACACCACTGTAACTAGTTTGTTAAATAGCAAATGTCATCCGTCCATGCAATCTGCTAACTCCATTATTGTAGAAGCACAGATGTGCTAATTCTCTAAACTGAGTTGGTTAGTAACACCCTCTGTACTTAATAATACTATGGAAAAGAAATATGAAGATAGCCTTGTAAATTGAAAGAGCTGGTCTTTTGTGTATGACTGCAGCCAAAGTCAGTAAGGAATACTAGATCAAGTCAATAACCCTGCACTTAAACAAAATGTATGCAGGTACATCCCTGCCACCTCCCCTGATTAAAGCAGCATGCCATTTCTAACCAAGTACAATTCAAGTAAATATTCAAGGACTTTAATAACTTATATGATTTAAATCATATAATATATTAAACATTCAATCACTTTGCTCTGTTATGTTGAAAAAGCTTGCTATGCTGTAATTACTTCTAATCGTGTATTATGCTAAATTATGCAGCATGCCATTTTACTGAGTAAAATTTAAATAAACATACAATGAATTTTATAACTTACAGAGTTAAATTTACCTTTAATTTCTCTATAAACTGTGTAAAATGTGTGTAAATATTAAATGATTGTTATATAACATGTATCAATTCTTATCCTTCTTAACCAATGTTTTTATATGATGTCTAATTTGTTATAATTATTTAAACCGCAGATGCTTTTCTTTTATTTTTGAAGATTGTAAAATTATTGTTCTTAAAATGTTATATAATAATTTGAAGTTTTAAAACTTGGGCCTCTGCTGAAAATGTGCTTTTACCCATTTGGACTTTCCCAGTGCTCAAATGTCAATAAATACATGTCAATAATTAAAGCAGATAGTCTACGAATATTCAGTCATTTTACTCTTTAAGGCTGACAATGATTAGTCTGTTCTGATTACTTCTAATTTACTTTGCTCACTACAGCATTAATATTGGATGTTTTTGTATTTTTTTCTGTGACTTCCTTTGCAGTCTGCTTTCTCCTCTCTCTCTCTTGTATTTTCCTAATGTAATTATTCATATGCATATTTGCTAATCCGTGATTACAGTGTTCTTCATTTTAAATTATCTTGCTATACTGTCAAAATTATATTTAATTTTGGTTATTCTTATAAAATAAATTAAAATAAATGAATACAATTATTTGATTACATTAACTGTCTCTGAGCAAGTCACTCAACCAGACAGTGTTCCCAAACTGGACTAAAAAAGGTCCATAGTGATTAATGTTCTACCCAGGTTAACAAATACAATCAAAGAAACTCAGAAAGAACCACAAGAATATCTCTTATATATATATATATATATATATATATATATATATATATATATATATATATATATCAACTAATGTATTCTTATGAATAATGAACCCCTACCCCAATTCCCACCCACTCCTTTTTACTCCACTATTATACTTCTTACATACAATTTTCACCTGTGACTCCCATTCCCTAACCCTCTCAAAAACATTACTAAGATTATATAAACACTCATTTCTTTTTACCTAATTTACAACTTTTAATCTTTTAGCACCCTTCCTTACTACCTTTCTACCTGCCATACTGCTTTGAACTATATTCATTCATTCATTGTCACACACCTCCTTAACAGCACACATCTATTCTACATTGCATCTTCTACTCCCCCCCAAAAAATAAATAAGTAAAAAAAAAACTGTTTCACATACTCTATTCCTTACATTACAGAGGAGATACTAGGGCAACCTAACTCCCTTCCTTCATAGAAAGTACTTCTTCCCTACCCCCATCAGCTTTCAGACTTCACCACAACTGCTTATCCTTCTGCCCTGCAACTTCCTCTTACGTCTAGATCCCTACTTTTTCACTAACTGCCAACTATAACATGCTTTATTTAGCCATGCTACTCCTCAGCTTATCCTCTATCCTTTTCCTGCTACTGGGCCATCGCTCATCTTACCATGGCTCTATAATAGCTCTCATCATCTCTCCAACTGTGTCCCAGCCACCCATTCATACTTTCTCCATATACTTTCCACACATTACATCAAACCTATTTTATGCTGCCCCTTACCTTTACTCTAAATACAGACTGATTAACTCCATTTCAACTCAAACCAAAACAAAAATTAAGTGGATAAGCACACCCCAGAAAACAAGTATCAGTAATTCACAACTATACTAAAATCCTTCTAGAAGGAGTCATTCATCCTAATCCTGACCCTACCTATCACAATGAGCATCAAGATAATTCTCTTACACACACACACTACTCCAACCCTGGAATGATCAGCTCCCATCCCCAGTGTTCTAACTTTTGTTACCATAAATGTCAGAAGCATAAAAAAGGCAATTTCTAAACTGCATGCCTGAATTACCCAACATAAGCCTGGTATTCTCACTATAACTAAAACTTGGCTTAAAATCAGATTAAACAACACCGAAATCGTATCTCCCTGATATAATATCATCCATAATGACCATATAAAGATGACAGGTGGTGGTATTCCTTGGTATTGTTTTAATATTTCCCAGCACCTTACAACAAATCAATACCAAAATTCAGTTTAGAAGAGTTTCTTATTACTTTTCTGAAGTTAAACAATTATAAACAAATATACATCCTTCTTGGTGAAAGTTCAGCTATACTGGAAGATATCCTACATTAGATATCCATGACAATTACACAAGAAAAAATACTGCCAGGTGATCTGAATGTCAGTTGGTTGGCCATAAACTCTAACTCGCCTACATCTAACATGAGGTTATACAATTTCACACAACTAATTAATAGTCCCACAAATTATAGCAAGACATCAAATTCTCTATTAGATTGATCTTAGTATTAGACTCTAGAAATACACCACCTATGGTGCAATGTCTGACTGTCTCAGTGATAATCTTCCATTGAATCGAACTAGAGATCTTACACATATTAACCAAGAAGTGCTCATTGCTACCCTATCATTTAACTGGAACTTCCTAAAAAATCATCCCCTTAGATGATGCTGTAAATGAATTTAGTACAATTTTCCTGAATATCCTGAACAGCCTTGCACCTCCTAGAAGAAAGAGACTAAAATTTGGCTATCCAAAAAGAGTAGAATGCTAATGCAGGACAGAGAAAAAACATGGAAAGAATGGCAAAAATTATAATATCTTGAAAACTTTAGAATGCTTCTCAATTATAATAAAAATAAAATTAATAAAGGCAAAATACTACACTGCAATCACTTTCAGAATAATAATAAACACAACCTGAAAAAATTCTAAATAGCCAAACAAAATATATACATATATATAAAGGACACACACATATATATATATATATATATATATATATATATATATATATATATATATGTGGAAAAGTGTAGAACCAATGACAACCAATTTATGGTGACACCTATGGACAAAGTTAATAAACCTAAAGGAATGCACATTTGTGGTAAATGTGTCTGTTGCAAATACATTCTTGTTGGAGTTTCCTACACTTTTCCACATTGTAATGTTACAGTAACATTTAGGAAAATGTATGATTGCAATTCCAGCATGGTTGTGTATTGTGCAACCTGTTCCACCTGCCCATATTTTTATGTTGGCAAGACTGTCCGTAGACTAAGTGACAGAATTAAAGAACATTGTGGAGCCATTCGGAATAATGACTATGTAAATGCCCTTAGTAAACATAGCGCAGTGTGTAACGATTTTGAGTCTTTTAAATTCTTAGTATTAGAACAGATTGATTCTTTTTTTGGTGATGCTGATTGTAAATTACAATTATAGGAATTGAAATGGCAATTAAGGTTAAAAGCAGAATTTAGCCCAGGGTTGAATGAGTCTCTCAACCTAAGATGTGCACTAAAATGGTTTCAATAAGGTATACTATTCGTTATTTAAGATGTGCACTAAAGCTGTTTTATAATGGTATACCATTCCTTATCTGGATTCCATTATTTCATACTGGGTTTTGCATAGTTACAGTGATATTTTTATTACATAAAAAGAAGTCCTACTGTAAAAAGAAATCTTACTGTTAGCATGGACATTGTGTTCAGCATAAATGTGTTGCATATGCATTAAAGTACTGATTTAATGTGTATCACCACTGGTTCATATTAGTACTTGTTAATATTCATGAGCATTGTTTGGCTTCATATTTCTTGTCCCTTGACATCTGATCCATTCTGATGAAGTTCTGATACTGAATAAAGGAACGAAAGCTTAATGAACCACAGAGGGTTGCATTTTTTACTTAAGAAGTTTTGTTTTTTGTGTTTTTCACTAGCAGACGTTTTATATGTATGTATATATATATATATATATATATATATATATATATATATATACATGGGTCGCTTAAGAGATAAGATACATGAACATTTGTATTAGGTGTGGATTTGGTCCACGGTAAATGCCCTTTCAAAAAGTGTATTGGATACTAATGAGAACCAGTTTAAATTTATGGTTATGGAAGTCATCAATCCAAACTCACAAGGGGATGACATTAGGAATGTAACTGAAACATGTGAAACTAGATGGATTGTAAGACTTAGGGCTGACCAGTATCCTGTGCTGAATGATAAAGTTTCCCTTAAGCCCATCTTTAAATCCAGGGGACTGAGGACTTGAAAGTGAAATGTCACATATTATTGTGTTATAATATTAATGTTTTAGCTATATATTATATACATGTATATATGTGTCCTTTATATATAGTATATATTTTGTTTCTTTAGATATACATATATATTTTTTAAGATATGTTGATATAGAGGGATTGTTTTTATGTGTTTATTTTCTTTTATATATCTGCTCTGTATTGTAGGAATCTGCTATTATATGAGCCTGATTTGTAGAATAGCCTTTAGTGTATGCCTTTAAGGACTAATTGACTTCAGATTTCCTGCTGTTTTTAGAATAAATTGATGTTATTTCAGCAGCTTTTTAGTCTGATGAAGCTCTATATGGATGAAAGCGCTTGCCTGTTCGTTTTGGAATAAAAATTATTTTTACACTTATTTGTGGTGGGTGCCTATTGAAATATACAGCTGTGTGTTGTTCCAGTGCCCTGTTGAATTATCACTTCTGTAGGATGTCCACATAATTTGGGGACTCGACTATGGCTCCTAGTTTGCAGTCATCTGCGTTAGACTGTACTTCAGAGAAGTAGATACCAAAGAGGAGAGGTCCCAGGACTGAACCCTGTGGTACTCCACTTGTCAAAGGTTTGAAGTCTGATTTGGAGTCTGCAACTTTTACAGTGTGGGTTCTGTCAGTGAGCCATTTGGCAATCCATCTTGTGATTTAGGGATTTATACCTAGTTTAGTGAGTTTAGCTATAATTCCAGAATGGGGGATGGTGTTGAAAGCCTTGGCAAGGTCATGATAGGCTGTGTGAACCACCTTACCCTTGTCTACGGCTTTGGTGACTGCCTCAAAGAAGTCGAGCAGGTTCAGAAGGCATGATCTGCCTTTCACAAACCCAAACTGGGTGGGGTCCAGAGTTTGGAGGTTACCAATGTCTTTGTTTATGAGTTCCATGATGATATGTTCCATGGCCTTGCAGACCAGGCTCATCAGGCTAATAGAGCGATAGTTCCCAGGATCAGTGGTGGCTCCCCCTTTGTGGAGTGGGATAACTGTTGCTGTGTGCCATTCAGTGGGCACAAAGCCTGATGTGAGACAATGATTGAATCCTCCCTCTTCAAAATACTTGAAAAATGTTTTCAAAAACAATTGTTTAGTATCTTCTGCAGGAAGAACTCCTATACCCTGCACAACATGACTTCCATCCTTTTCATAGTACTAACACTGCACTTCCAACATGCATGGATACTGTCAATAAAGCTAGAGAGAACGCAAAATAATCTCTTCCTTATTTCTAGACTTGTCTAAAGCCTTCAACACAGTTTGTCACAGCAAACATCTACTTCAAACGTCCTCATTATGTCTCTCTGAGAAAACCCTTGTGTGATTCAAAAGCTACCTGTCTAATGGGTATCAGTCAGTAAAATGCCACTCCATGCTTTCTCTTTACCTCCCAGTCACCACCAGTGTACCACAAGGCCCTATTCTTGGCCCCCTTCTCTTTAACATTCTCACCAACACCCTCCACACATCCATACAACAGGTCTCGTAATACAGTATGTAGCTGTCTCCACACTCATTTGCACATCTGACATCATGGCACACTTCCAAAAAAATTACTCAGGAAGCTTTAACAGCAACTGAAACATGGCTTTGTAACACACCTCACGATCAACCTTAAACATTACTACTTTTTTCCCCAAATCCCTCTCTCAAAAATAACAAAATTTATTGATAACATAACCATTGAAGTCTCTTGTCATAGAAAATTATTAAATTTCACCTGTATATACAAAATTGCATTAAAAAATCATCAAAAACTAAGGATTCTTTATAGAACCAAAAACGTTCTCATTGAACCAACTAAAGCTACACTTACCATTACTTATCTTTTCCCCACACGTCTTTATGGCCCTCTCATCCTTACTAAACTTCAGCATCACAAAATTCAAAACTTTAACAGTGCTATAGTAAAGTAACTAAATATGCAGCACATACCCCTTTCAAAACCCACTACTGTATAGCACTAAGAAGTCGAAATGGTCAGAACTACGCCATCAATTAACATATACACAGCTTCTTACCACATATAAAATTATCCAAAATCCATCTTCTGTGGTGTTTCCATATTCATAAAGGATGCGCACGCTTCTAGACTTGTAGACCAAGATAACGCATCAGAGATACTTCAGGTGCAGCTAACATTGGGTAAGACAGCGATTCAGATGGTAGCATGTTATAGGTCCCCAACACAGTCCCAAGACTCACACTCTACATTCCTAAGCACCCTTGAGAATATTAGGGTCCAACCTAACACTCTCGTACTGGGCAACTTCTACTACCCCTCCATTAACTGGGAAAACTACTCATGTACCAATACACTTGCCCAACATTTCCTGGAATTCATTAATTCCAATGCCAGCTCATTCTTGCCCCCAATAGAGGTAGCAACATCCTTGACCTGGTCATTACTAACATGGGTGACCATTACTCTATACCAATAGTGAACTCTTCCCTGGTTAGATCCGACTACAAACTAACCACCTTGGAAATCCCCCCCCCCCCCCAGCAAAGGTAACCTCCATGAAAAACTTCTCCAAAGCTAACTTTGGGCTCTTAAAAACAGAGGTGGGTAACTTCACGGCACCCATGCAAATCGAGAATAGTTGCATGACCACCAAATCATACACCAATGCACTGTACAAACATGTACAAAAATGCATGGATCTCACCATACCCAATAGAACCAAGATGCTCTCCTCCGAACAAAGGAAGCCAATCTGGTGGCCCCCTGCCATAAACAAACTCTACAAGAGAAGGAGGAAACTGTTGTGAAATAAGGTGAAGTCCCAAGACTGGAAAAACTCCCTTATCAGCCACAACAAAAAGTTGAGATCCCTCATCAAATCCTGTAAAGTTAGCTATGAAAACAGAATTGCAGCAGATAGTAAAGACAACCACAAGGCTTTCTATAGATATGTAAAGTATCTCCACGGCAACACCCAGATTTGCACTGAGCTACTGCACAATGGTACCTTCTATACTGAGCCAACATATATTACCAATATACATGCCAATGGATTCAGTGCCAACTTTACCCCCCCCAAAGGACCAATCACAATGCTAGTAGATTACCAGGCACCCAGTATTACTGCTGCACAGGTTAAAACAGCACTATCCAAGGCCAAGAATACAGCTTCTATGGGACCTGACAATATCCCTGGCTATGTTCTACATGAACTACAGAGTGAACTGGCACCTCACCTGTGTGCCCTGTTCAATCACAGCCTCACCTCAGGCTTTATCCCTACCGAATGGTGCACTGCTGCAGTCATCCCTCTCCACAAAGGAGGAGCAACTGCAGACCCTGGGAACTATTGCCCCATTAGCCTGACAAGTCTGATATGCAAAGCTATGGAACGCATCATCATGGACATAATAAACAAGGATATAAGGAATCTCCAAACTTTGGATCCCACACAGTTTGGTTTTGTGAAAGGTAAATCATGCTTGCTCAACTTGGTTGACTTCTTTGAGTCAGTCACCAGAGCTGTGGATGAAGGTAATGTGGTTCATACAGCCTACCTTGATCTGGCCAAGGCCTTTGATACCATTCCACACTCAGGAATCATAGAAAAACTCACTAAGCTAGGCATCAACCCCTATATCACTAGGTGGGTTGCAAACTGGATCACAGATAGAACCCACAGTGTGAAAGTAGCTGACTCCAAGTCAGACTGGTGACCAGTCACAAGTAGAGTACCACAGGGATCAGTCCTAGGTCCTCTCCTGTTTGATATCTACTTCTCAGAGGTCCAGGCCAACAATACTGAAATTGAATTGGTATGGCATACCAAACTACTAGGTGTTACTATTGAAGATAATCTCAAGTTTGATCATACACATACAAAACGGTATTAAAAAACACTAAAAACTACGCATGCTATACAGGAATAAAAACTTCCTTGCAGTAGATACCAAAATTATGCTGGACGAAACTTACCTGTTTCCTGCACTGTTATATGGGGCCCCAATTCTAACTTACAGACCTCTCTAAGAAAAAAATAGAAAGCTGCTATAATAAAATTGCCAAACTTTTCATAAACGCAACTCCTCTAACTCAGCACTGTAAAGTCTTACATTCCCTCAGATGGCTTGAACTCCCCCCCCGCCTCCAGTACGTACTGCTTACTACGATATACAAAATCATCCACAACTCAGTAGCTTGTCCTGCTCTTAACCCATTAATCAACTTTTATATCAAAAATAAACATTTTGGATCTGAAGAAAAACATCTTGTCACAACTTATGAACCTAACAAAATTCCAGGCCTAAGCCTTTACTCCTGTTCTGTGGCAAAACAACGGAACTCCTTTCCTTTAGCTATCAAAACTGCTACTAACCTGTACTCTATCAGCACTACTAACTTACCATACCCTCCCTTCCTCTACACATACTCCCCTGAGGTTAGACTCATACCTTTTTTCATATCTATTCCTAATATCCGCTGTAATACACCCTACCCTTCTCTACTAATACTATCCTACGCCTTCACCAGTATAATCTGTTACCATATTTAATGACCTCTAGAGTATTAATAATCATTATGATTATGATCTATTATGTAAGCAATGCTGCATTTTACTGTTATCAGGCTTTCCATATAATTTATGTTTGAACACATATTATGTTTGTTGGGTTTTTATTGGACAACCTAATGTGTAGTTTTTCAAATTTTGTGCTAGAATGTTATGACTGCATTATGCCTGTTATGTTCACATTCTGACAAACTAAGGTGTTGTTTTCATATTTGTGTTTGAATGTTGTGACTTTATTATGTATGTCTAGGTTTTCATTCTGCTAACCAAGTGTATCTAGAGCTTTTCTCACCAGGCCTCCGCTCGAAATGGGTACATCATGACACAGTCGGAAATTCTCGGTAAACAAATGCCAAATAAATAAATAAGTGTGAGGTGGGTGATTTTTACAACAATGACATCAAGATGTGACTGCAGTGACTTATGTGAATACATGTGCCCTCTGTCAACTAATAGACCTCAGGCATCAAAGAGTCACACACTCATACCTCTCAAATGTACAGATTTTCATAGAATATCTACAGTTTGGCCTCACACGTTTGTACTGGTAGATTATTACCACATGTGACTACAATTTTTAAAAACTCTCCCCATTTTTGGGCCTTTGTCCTAGCTTTATTTATGGCCTGATCCAGCTTTGTTGGTCTAAGAGGTTGGGAGGGATGTACACATTAGAAAAGCATATATGAAAGCAGTACAATTTGCAAAACAGCATCACAAACACAGATATACTAAACACTGAGTCATCTTTGCACCCTGAGCATCAGACAAAAGACTTATGAATCTCTGAATCCAAAAAATAGAAAACAAGGATATGGCACAGTAATCATCATTTACACTGATACCAAAAAGCGGCTGACAGTGGAAAGAGACACAAAATATTCTTCGAACAATTTTATTAGCGCTTTCATTTTGTTTTATCACCAAACTTCTTCAGACAACCTCCTAATACATCAGTTCATTATTTATAGTACTTTTAAATCTGCCACATGTATTTTACCAACAAATAGATGCTCATACCTCATAATTAAAACTTTTTCTTAAACATATATTAATACATAAAATTAATACATAAAGTTATAAAAACTTTAAAACATTCACTTATTATACTTAATACATTTTCTTTCTTATCTATCATACACTTTCAATTTTAAAAAAGTATAGTATAGCAATAATACAACATGACAAATATGTTGCAAAACATTTTACAAATGTTATATAGTGGGGCTTATGAAGAAGTCTGAATTAATGGAATACATTTGGGATATAAAAGAATTGATTGGGAGTTACTTGACATGCTTACACAAGACCAAATAACTGTCCAGGAATATAATTATATGACTATTGAATGGCCTAGGATCCTGACGATTTTTGGGGTGCCTAAAATTCATAAAGATTTAATTAATCTACCATATAGGCCTATAGTGGATTCTGGAAAATCTAAAACTAGCTATATAGCTAAATTTCTGGACAAACAGTTAAAAACAGAAGTAAGTAACATCCCAAACCTATGCCCGTGATTCATGGCAGTTTCTGACTTTATGTAATAATTTAAATCCATTAAATGAGGGTGTTTTATAACAATTGATGTGAAAGACTTGTACAGTAGTATTCCCCATGACCAAAGTAAAGATTGGTTAGCCTCATATTTATGGGAAATTATCGGATTAAGTCAAGATAAAATTAATACATATAGTCAACTGATTGACTTAGTCCTGAATTATAACTACATCTATTTTCAAGGACATTATTTCAGACAGATGGAAGGGGTGGCCATGGGGTCAGCCTGTGGTCCCCTTTTTGCAAATGTCATTATGGCATGGTGGGAACAGAAGTTTTTTGTATCCAAGTCCCTATTTTGTATATATAAATATGTATGTTAGGTTTTTGGATGACCTGTTTGTGATGTGGAAGGGTCCTGTAACAGAAATCTCGAATTTCATAGATTATATTAATAAATCAATGGATTTTCTTAGGTTTACCTATAATGTGCATTATGATAAAGCAGCATATCTAGATGTAATGACAGAAAGGAAAGAAAATGGACACGGCTTAGAATCTAAAATATACAGAAAACCAACATACTCAAATACCTATTTACACTACTCCAGTAACCATCCTATACGTGTGAAGAGAGGAGAAGTGAAGGGGCAGATGGTTCGAGCTGCAAGGATGGTCTCAGACCATACAGATTTTATTGATGAGTGTGGGTTTTTATCTAGTATGTTTTATAATAGGGGATACCTTAGGAGAATAGTAAATCAAATCCATAACAAACTTATTAGTAAGCGGGAACATGGGTATTATATACCATTATTAAAGGAATATAATGAAAATCTGTCAACTATTAACTTGGATCAGGAGATAATGTCTATAAATATAAATAATCAGAATATGGAAATTAATAGTAATAATGTTAATGGAAACTATGAAAGTAGTAAAAAATTGTTTTGCCCTTTTGTAGTGACTTATCATAGTAATAGTATGACCATAAGAGATATACTGCAAAATAATTGGAATATAATAAAAAATGGATGAAAATCTAGTGGAAAAATTAGGAACTATTCCAAATGTAGTATACAGGAGGGGGTTAAACTTTAAAAACATCTTGGAGAGACAAGTACAGGGAATAAAGGAAGGAAAGATGGGTCCCTGTGGGATGTGTAATCAATGTCAGTATGTGTTTAATGGATCTAGTGTTCAGATTATGAATAAAATAATACATGTAAAAGGAAAATATAGCTGCTATACAAGGGAGGTTGCATATATTGCTTTTTGTCTGAAATGCCCAAGATTTTATGTGGGTAAAACAGAACAGAAATTGTCCCAAAGAACATATGAACACATGTATGATATTGCCCACCAGAAGGACACAAATGCATTGTACAGACATCTTATAAAATACCCTGCACATAGTTTTTAAATTCCTGATAGTACATCAAGTTACAAAAGATGCCAGAGGGGGACTTTGGAAGTTGAAATTGGAGAATAAAGAAACATGGTGGCAAATCTACCTGAATGCAAGTCCCCCCCCCCCCGGTTTAAATGCTATGATATCAATAAATAGATTTTAAATAGTTTTTTTTTAAATTGAAAGTGTATGATAGATAAGAAAGAAAATGAATTAAGTATAATAAGTAAATGTTTTAAAGTTTTTATAACTTTATGTATTAATTTTATGTATTAATATATATTTAAGAAAAAGTTTTAATTATGAGGTATGAGCATCTGTTGGTTGGTAAAAACATGTAACAGATTTAAAAGTACTATAAATAATCAATTGGTGTATTAGGAGGTTATCCGAAGAAGTTTGGTGATAAAACAAAATGAAAGCACTAATAAAATTGTTCGAAGAATATTTTGTGTCTCTTTCCACTGTCAGCCGCTTTTTGGTATCTTGTGTTGGTCAGTATTGACATTGAGTGTTTTGGAGGATCATTTACACTGAGACAGAGTGAGGTTTAAGCCTCACAATTGACCCATGTAACTGTTATTTGTGTATGTCTGTATGGGCACTCCAGGTGAAATTGGTTTGTGAGTGTCTGTAAGAACACAACCAAGCTCTGTGCTAGCCTTACATCCTGGTATGTTGAACAGGTGTGACCTGCGTGTGACAGAGGTGACAGTTCATTGTCATCTTTCCCGACCCAGAAATCTGGCTCTGCCAGGAGTTGCACTGGCACGACCACACGTACGGTCATATGCACTGCTGCTACTTGAATGTGACTGATGTCTGCTGGATGAGCTCTCCTCGTGAGTACGCCCAGGACTACGACTCCATGGCCAGAGTCAAAAGGCACTGAAACAGCAGTAACCACACTACCCTGATCAACTGTCTCACCCTCCACCTGTCCGATATCACAGGGCTCACTGGAATTGGTTTGCATAGGCCTACTGGCTGTTTCTGATGGAAATGCAGGGGAAGACTGAATGTCATTCTCAGTGTCAGATTCAACCACTGCACCCTCCAGGTGTGCCTGTGTTTGCCCATCATCATCAGAATCTGCTGATACTCTGACATCAAGTTGGACGAGTCCTACACTTCCACTATCAGGATTGCCTGTAATAATAAACAACAAACACAGGAAATAAATTAATATCTACAATACTAGAATTTAATATATACTAACAAATTAACACTAGTACCACTATCATAGAGGGTACAGCAATACACACACAGTCCTGTCACCCACCTCACACATATGGATAAAAGCATATTTCTGTAAAATGCTCATCAGTACTGAAATAAAACTATTTGGTTTCCCATGTGCAGATGACTGCACACTTGCTAGGGAGGATGATCCTGCAAGAAGTTAAGCAAAATGTAAGGACACAATCAGCACAGTAACAATAACACAGGAGGAACAATTTATTGCCTTTATATGTTCATTAATAATACATTTAACTGAAACTTGGATGGCACGTTCACCACAAGCCCATGTGCAATGAACCAGAACGTGTTTTAACTGTATCAATCAAGAAAAAGCTCCCCGCAAAACAAATATATTAAACCAACTTAACTATTGCTTTCAATATTTTACTATACAAGAAATTATTAAAAATTGCCTTATGTAAGATTACCTGGAAGCTCCTCCTGGGACATACTTGTCCTCCCTGAAACAGCAGCACCAACATCAATCACGTGCTGTTGTGCACTTCCCATTGAGGTTTCTGGATTCCTGACAGTGGACAGAAACTCTTCATTTTGTGTCAGTGGTGGTTCTGTAGCAGCCCTGCCCCAGTAGTCAGCTGTCCATGGGCCACTGCAGTTGCTCTCCTCTGGGCTGATGAAATCATATCAGTGGTTCTATGATACATCTGATCGTATATCCTGCTGCACCCCCCCCCCCTCATGGTATTGACGTTATTCACTATCTGGTTCCAAACTTGCATTCTTACAGACATATTCCCACATACTCACTCAAGCAGAAAGGCAACATGTTGATGAAAGACTTGGACTATGATGTCATTCTCAGAGTCATTGAAGGGGGGTTGTGGAGTTTGTGAAGCTTGGATGCTGTAGTCCTAAGTGATATAGAATACAAAAGAATGATGCTACACATACATATCACATAAAAAAATGTCCTGCTTAGATATAATGCATATTATTACTTTTTCAATATTTACCCACTGGAGAAATAAAACACCTCAGTTATTCAAATATAGAAAAGGGTTATGTGGTTGTTACATATCACGGTCACAAACAAACCAAAGTTTGATTCAAACAAAGGACTAACAATAGCAAAGTAAACATCTGAAAAAACATTTTAGTTTGTGGCAAAACAGAAACAGAACTTGAATCCCCACCCCCAAAACAGCAGGCAAATGACATTTTCTACCAAACAAGGAATAACACATCAATCAATTGTTATAAGTGCTATCAAACAAACTTTCCCAAAAACATGAGTTCACATTTACCACATAACAGTCATTTTTATGCATGTGATAGTTACCCCTACCTTTGCCCAACATTCCCTTAGAGGTATCTATGGGCCATCCTAGAAGGCTAACACCCCTGTGTCATCGACAATATAGGTCATCTACATTTTACTGAAATAATACTGAAGAGTGTAAAGAGAAACAGTTGCAACAGTAACACTGGCAATGAAAGTTAATAAGGCTGTGTATCTGAGAAAGTAAAATGCCCTGACAAAATGCCTATGCCATTAATAAATTTCCAAGAAGTGCATACAGATAAAAGTTGCATTTGCTAATGCATGTTATATATCTATTTCTTAATTGCATGTGGGCAGATTTAGTATATTGGTTCATAGGTGCATACTATGCTAATGGCCCAGGAGCCTTTACAAGCCTAGCCCATAGAAGTGCCCGGCATTGTGCCACCTGGCATTGGTTCCCAGTGCCTCTATCAAGCAGAGCCACTGAAGTGATCCCCGGGGTGAACTTTTTATTTCCCATCCGCTCATCAAGATTTCTCTTGAAGAAGGCCAGTGAGGTGCTCTGCTTGACATGTATGGGAAGTCTATTCCAGAGCATGAGCAGTCTCTGGGTTATGAATCTGCCCCTGCAGCATGTTCTGTTGATTGTAATAATGAGGTTGAGGTCTCCTGAGTGTGTGGGGTGGAGGGATTGAGATTTCTTTAGATGTAACATTTCTAACAGAGCTGGGTCAGACATGGCTTTGTAAGTCAAGCAAAGATTGCCTCTTAGTAGATGATATGAGACAGAGAATAGCTGAAGTTTTTTTGAGTCTGTCTGTATGACATGTGTTTAAGGTCTAGTATCTTCTTTGTCAGGCACTTTTGTGGCCTCTCCAGCTGTTGCAGGTGTCTAGTGAGGTACATGCCAAATGGGGCATTATATTCAATGACAGGTCTAATGAGGGAAGAGTAGAGAGAAATGATGACCTCATTCTTCCTGGATACAAAACCTTTGGTAATGAGATGTGCCACATAGAAGGACTTTCTGACAACAGTGGCAATGTGGTGGCAAAGGAGAGTTTGCTGTCAACCTGTGTTCCCAGCTCTCTTATAATGCCTTGAGTGCTCATTGGGCTCCCATCGATGTGGTAATTAGTGGGAACTGAGTTTTTACCAAAGAGGATTATGACAGAATTTTTTTTGCATTAAACTTAAGGCCATGGTTTCGACACCAATCATTGGTCTCAATGAGGCTTTTCTGTAGGATGTCTGCATCACTTGGGGAGCTAATAATGGCTAGAAAACAATATATTCCACCTTGAAGATAAAGCCTAACAAAAATAATTGAAAAACTCAATCATACCTTTTCAAGATCAGTAGACCCTGTGCAGATAAATCCAAAGTAATAATCTTCTTCTGTGTTATCCACATACACAAGTCTCCTCACCTTCAGGTTCCCTAGCAACATGATTCCCTTAATCCCTTTCTATAGTGCAGATTCAGAGCTGTGAGGTGTGAACATATTACAATTGCTGAATCTCAAATTCTTGGCTCCGTGTATCACATGTAAACATAGTGCAGGCACACCCTCAGTGTTTGTTGCTAATGGATTGTAACTGTGAATGATTACTGGTAGGTAGAAGGAAAACGTAATAGCAATTCAGACTCCCTTACCTCCAGTGGGTGTGTCATCCAGGTTATACTTACAAGGTGTAGAAGCAATTACATCAAGGTTTTAAATGTAAGTAAGCAGCACACATTTCTCAGCTTCTGTTCAGTAATATCCAAACTACCCTGCCTTTGTTGAAAACTGTATATTATTGCCACGTAATATACATTTTAAGGACAAGGATACAAATGTCCCAAAGACTGTATGTGTCAGATTACTGTTCATATAAGAGAAGAATGAACACCATACAAAGGTAAAACAGAGCTGCATTGCTGCAAACCATAGTCTTTAAATGGTTGTGTGATCACTTATTGCACTAATTTGGAAATTAACCCATGTACATACAACTCAGAACTGTACACCTGCCATATGTCTTGTTAATACTGTGAATGATTTTGGGACTTGTTTGTATGCACAATGATTTTCAATCCTGCTGTAAAGCTGTTTCTGTGGCAAAGAGGGATAAGACACTCTTACTGTGTTTTGTAAGTTCATTGGTGTGACAGTTCAAGTCCAGATGTATGTAAACATTAGCTCAAAGACAGGAAATGGACAAATGCAATAAATGTCATGAAATGCACTTCTGTGATAAATAATACATAAACTAGACCTGTGACTCACATGTGCATGTAACACATCTGCTAAACATAGTTATCCACACAGTGTATACTATCTGTAAACCTTAGAGCAAAGACAGGAAATGCATAAATGCAATAAATGTCATGTAATGTACTTCTGTGATAAATAATACATAAACTAGACCTGTAACTCACGTGTGCATGTAACACATCTGCTAAACATAGTTATCCACACAGTGTATACTATCTGTAGATCCCAGGTTAAGTCCCACATTTGTCTTTTAAGGATGAAGCCTAATAAACACTGCTCACAAGGATACAACAAGGTGAGCTTTGCTTGTTATGTTTGTGCATTGTTTACCTCCATACAAACCTGGTCTAATGGCCCACACATGAAACAGACAGAACACCTGCAGATAGTAGGCATACATTCTCGATTTCAAAAATGATACCTTGTTGCATCTTTTGCTTTCCTTTGTGCAAAACCGCTAAGTGGCGCTGTGCAGCAGTTAGCAACCTTCCCCAACACTTGCAGGTCTAGAACACCTGCAGACAGGAAGCAGACAGTAGACAATTTCAAAACAGATACATTATAGCCTATATTTTTGCCAATGCACAAACATGCTTTGCAATGGTTAACACCCATACTTCACAATGAATATGAAAATATAAAAGAAATATTAAACACAGCTCAGTGGGTAAATGACACAATAGAGGCTATGCGGATTAGCGCTTTCTTTCACTTTAATAAAAACGTGAACTTCTTCAGAAACAAGACCACGTTTTTATTAAAGTGAAAGAAAGCGCTAATCCGCATAGCCTCTATTGTGTCATTTACCCACTGAGCTGTGTTTAATATTTCTTTTAAGTTTTAAGTTTGCGGCTAGTCCATTTGTTTTGAATATGAAAATATACAACTGCTTCTTACCTGTTCCTGTGGCAGCAGGCCTAAGTGTAGGGTTACAATACAGGTGTGCCTGGGTTCTAATCCAGCAAAGTCCAAAGATTTATTCCTGTTGTTCCAGTTTACTTTATATTAACATTAACTTGAAATCAGTAATCAAATGTAGAAGTAACTACCTACAGCAGGTGCATTGAGCATACGCAGGATATAATATATATATATATATAGATATATATAGATATGTGTATATATATATATATATATATATATATATATATATATATATATATATATATATAGTTACCTATGAAAAGATAGAGCAGCTGAAATATTGAACACCATATGGTCGATATTTCAGATGATTGATCATTTTCAAATATTAAAATAACAAAAAAGATCCAGCAAACAAGAAGACATTACTGCAGGGGGCAAGCCCCCCCCCACAACCCCATGTGGGGGCTGTGCCCCCCCCAAAACCCCCTACTTAAATATACCAACTCTGAGATTGTGCTACACCAACAATACAGCATGGATCGGGAAGTATTCCTATTCCCTGCATTAGCGCGATCTCAGAGTTGGTATATTTAAGTGGGGGGGGTGTTATCACACCTATCATTGTGTGCAATGGCACTCTTTCCATGTCACTACACAGGCATATCATACAACTGTAACAGCCACACAGGTTCGATGGTATACTTGATACACAGTGTAGATTACATGTCCTATGGAGTCCATGTCATGACCGTACATGTGTAGTCTCTCTCCTAAATGCTTTGGAGGGGATGTGCATGGCTCCATACAAAGAGGTGTCAGTTCGTACTGTGTACCTCCCACATATCCATGACAGAATTAAAACGTTTCACCTGTTCTACACACTGGCAACATCAGTGGTGTATGCGTAGTACATGCTGGAGAGACAGGTATGTAAGACAGACAGTACACCCTACATGAAACAAAACCCCCCATGCATGTAAAGCACACATCTGCTGTGACACACATCATGTACATGTTACACATTGGGATTCAGAATACAACAATTATAACCGGTGTTGAGCAACTCTTGGTACTGGGCACAGGATATATGTAGATGGGTTATCTCCAACACCACAGCTTGTAGATGTGTTAGTTCCCAAAACCCTGGTGACACTTATCAAGGGTAGCAGACCTTATCACAGTTTAGGGATGCATGAGTATACTGAATGCTGCCATTGTCTGTGTTAGCCTGTTATGCACATATAGACTTAGAGTGCCGTGCACTTATAGTGCTGTAACTTGCTGAAGACATATTTCTGCTGTGTTGACATGCCATCCTTTGCTGTTTTATTTAAGTTATCCCAGCACACTCTTGTAACAGAAACGTAAACAGGCCTGTGGCACACTTGTCATTGTGTAACTATACAGCCAATGCAATGTCATACAACATAAGGTACATAAATGTATGTGGCATACTCATGACAAATGCCAACATACAGTATATGTCAGTAACCAGTACAAGTGGCATGGCAAACCAATACTGCATTACACAAGTACATGTTAACTTATAGTCACCTTGTGCATCAGACACATAGCCTCATTTCCCTGAATCGATGGCAAGGATGACAGGGTTATAGCACAGGTATCATCAGTTGCACAAGGTGTTGTGTGGGGATGCAGGAGGCCTAGGCCTAGGCTGGCTGAAATGGTTGACAGCATGTGTGTGAGTCGGAAAGGAGAGCATGTAAGATGGACCATGGAGAGGTGGTGTGTGTCTGTAGCTGACCTGCATTTGGCAGTGTTGGGTGAGTGTGCACATGTACACAGTCAAGCTCAGTGTTAGTGTGTGTATGTTGGACAGCTTTGGACTGTACATGGTAGACTTGACAGTTCACCGTCTCTGGCCCTGAACATGGGAAATGGCTCTGCCAGGAGTTGCACTGACATCTCCATGCCCAAGGTCAGAAGAGGTGCTAGTACCTGATGGTGACTGCTGTCTGCTGGGACCATACCGTCCACGGGATTACCCAGAACCACAAGCCCATAGCATATCATGTCATGGTGTGGACAGCACACTCCCCTCTGTAGCGCTGGATGTACTGCCTTTAAAGCAGCATGATTGTGCATGGCCATATGGGCTCTCAGCAGATGGGATTTCTGACCTACATCCACAGGTCTGATGCTCAACTCCAACCACATGTTCCAGCACAGGCAATGTGCGGTCCAAGACAGGCATTGTCTCAGCCCACCTTCTGTCCACTGCATCAGTGAACCAATCTAGGATGTCCCCAATGTGGTTGAGGCCATCATGGATGTCAGACTGTGCTGCATCAATAACCCTAAGCATACATCTGGTGTTCCATTCAGAACATGCCTGTGACTCCATGATGGCCCAAAACATGCGCTACATGACCCATGATGTGACACCTGTAATAGGTGGTGGATGGACATCAGGGTTCCTAAAAGCACCCCTGTCAATCCACCTGTGTGGGACCTCACCAGCTCTCTGGCTATGGCCAGTGTCTACACTCACTGAAGCCATAGTTGCCACACTTTCCTGTTCAATGTCCCCATCCTCTGACCATCCAATATCTGTGGCCTTTGGGGACAGGGTATACGTGGGCATACAGACTGTGTGCAGTGACAATAGGTGCAGAAGAGGGATGTCTACCTCTGGGACAGAGACTCCCACCTGTGCCTTACTGTGGCCACCATCATCATTAGAGTTCGAAGAAACACTGTCATCAGGTTGTGTAGGGGACAGACACAAACCCCCTCCCCCTGGTCACCTGCAATAAGAAATAAAAAAATCAGGACATTAATACCTGCACTATTGCATACGAAAAATCCACCAAGACTCATAATTATGAAGACCCACAACTGGATTAGCAGTCAAACTAATTTCTTCTCCACTTTCATCCACAAAAGACTTCCTCAGAACAAAATACAAATTCAACTCAAGACCTCTATAACAATCACTTGAAGTAAATCAAGTAAAACCTAACCAGTAATATTTACCTTTTAATTAGTCAATACGACACTATGCTTGAAAAAAGCAACACATAAAAATTCAATACAAATATTTTAACAAATATATGAAAATATACTTTTCACTGCCTAATTTATTTACCTTCAACCTGTTGTTTTTTAAAAGGCATTTTAAATTCTTTGCTCATTTAAACCAGGAGCCTTATCTGCTCTTAAATGTAACTGCCAAAGTGTTTATTTTTGTTCAACTACACTCCTGTGATTACCCCCTCTAAGATCCTTAGGTACCGGCTCTAGAATGGAAAATAAAAACATTCTACATAGGACATTATTCCAGCCCTTAACCTTAATAGAATGTAAATGTTCCTTAACAAAACAATGTCATGCTTACCAGGATCAGGGCTAAGACCTTGGGCAATACCTGACGGACCTGTGAAAAGTTGAGGAATACATCCATATATCTCACATTTACAGTAGCTACTGTATTACTTGTTGTATTGGTCACATTCTGAGTATGAGAGTATAACTGTGGTTAAACCCCACCCAAAGAACAAAGATCTGACATCCATGTAAGAATATCTACAGCCTGACACACTGAGTGCTGCAGTATTAAAATGATGATCACAGTAAGGTTACCTGCACTCTCCTCAGCTATGGAAACTGTGGCATCCACCACCACAATGTATGGTGGGATGGATGCCTGTGAGCTATTGTGTGTGTTTAGGTTGGCCAGGATTTCTTCAGTGGCTGAGAGTGGTTGTTCTGCTGCAGGACCTCCACCAGTGACAGCACGATCCCTGGGTACATCTGCTGCCCTTGGTTGTGTAGAATTTATCATATCCATTGTGTGGTGCTGAACCTGCTCATACGTCCTGCTCTACTGGCCCATGCCGTTCACATCATGGACAAGATCTGCCCACAACGCAGCCCACTGTTCCCTGCTTTGTATCCCTCTAGACAGTAGGATGTGATGATGTTGCCTTAGTCCTTTCAGTATAATTTCGTTCTCCTCATCCAAGAAGGGTGCATGGTGTCTACAGTACATAATTCCTGAAAGACAACAAAAAGGGAACACATTACAGGATCACATATGTGGATGGACAATATGTACAGAGATAGCAAGGACAAAATGTGTGGCACTATCCACTGTTTGCTCACACGTCATACTCCATAGTGTCCAAACAAACTAAGTATGTGGATACAACTACGATAGTAGCAATAATCAAGTATTCCCGTGGGTGCCATGACAGCTACTGCTGTATTATCATACACCCAACACTCAAGTCTACTGTGGTGGGTCCCCTACGAGTAACCCCTCAATAATATGTCATACGAAGAAAGCCACATGAATAGCAGTGTGCTATTACAACCATGATAAAGGGACAGTCCAACAAGACCAGTGTGCCACAATGACAAAAGACAATGCACCCTTGGTGTTTTATATGTCCTGTGTATGTGTAAGACAGCAGGAGATCAATGACACGTCATTATCACAGGTCTAAGATAGGCTTAATGGTATAATCCGTGTTCCCCATAAGTCTATTCACCCATCTGCAACCTACTGTACACAAAAACAGTTACATACCTGATGGAGTGAAGTGTTCCTCTGTTGATATGTGGTGATAGTATACTTGTCACAAAGACATGCTCTGTGTGAGGAGGGTCTCATACAGAATGGTTCCCCATAGCCAGCTGCTTGCCTTTTAAACATGATTCTCATCAACAGGTGAATGCCTGTAAACCAGTCTGTAGGCCTGAAATGCTAATTGCAACCAACACAGCTGATTTGCACTGTCATACAACCACTGTAGAATATATAAGGCCTTCATGTAGATTAGGGCCCCTTTCTGATGTATTGAGCTGAACATTACTGGGGTGAGGAGACTGCATCATCACAGAGAGTAGGTCTTCAGCAGACACCTTTAGATAGGGATGTCTGTGTGCTACAGGCTGCAGCTGCTGCTGTAGGTAATAGACATAGAGAGTGTGAACACTTTGGAGGACAACAAGCTGTAGGTGTAACTGTGTGAGTTGTGTCAGTCTTGTTGTAGATCCAGGGCCAGAGTGAGGGTACACTTTACATTCCAGTGAAGGCATGTGTTTAAGGTAAGTATGTTAGGCAACTGCATCATTAGCAGAGTACTAGGCAACATGTTTGTTGTGTCCTTGAGCTAAACTACTAAACAACTAAAACAACATTTCACCGATACCCGCAGCTGCACATGCAACACATATCCGCAGCCTCCTTAATCTAGCAAAACTGTTTCAGATAGCAAATATACTTCTGTATATGTCATACTGTTACACCATATGAGTTATCCCTAATCTTTAGTATCTTAGTCCACACATCTATACAACTAACAACACATTTTCTCTTCTCTGTTACTTTCTACTTTTAATACATGCCACCTGTAATCTACATATTCCCACCACCTAACTATAAGATTCTAACTATATCTATCCTACCTTTGAGTTTAACTCTCTAATTCTAGCCCCCCCCTGCACTCGCCTTTCCCTTTTCTTACTCTCCCCACCAAAAAAAAAGAAAATAAAATTGAGCTGTGTTGTTAAATATTTCTAACTGTATACTTTTCCTACATGCTAATGTTCCATTATTATTGTACTGTACTGTTTTACAACACATGTGCTGTTTAGATAGTTTTCCGTATTATTTCACTTGCTTTATAAGTAATTGTTTCCTTATAAATTCATGAAATGATTTCCATGTAACTTGGAGCTTTTCTCCCTGGGTGTCCACTGAAAATGGATCTCAAGTCCGGTGGAAAAAAATGTTAATAATAATAATAATCATAATGGGGTATGTATATATATATATATATATATATATATATATATATATATATATATATATATGTATATATATATATATATGTGTGTGTGTGTGAATATGTCCACTATTTGGGCAACTGCCAGGCCATGTATTACAGTCTGGTAGTAATTTGCAGCATGTATGAGGGCAGTCCTTCTTACAAGCAGGGACTTCAAATGAGTACGTTAGTTGTTCAGCTGTGGTAATCTGCACTGTGACTCTGACAGGATTGTGTGGTGCACTCTGATATTAGTGGCCCTCATTCTCAGTACCTGAGTTGACATTCTCTGTGAATGCATATTACTGCATGACATGACAATTTATGCACATATAGTTTTGCTATAGGGATACGTAAAGTATGTTTCTTCCTGCAGGCCTGTGACTTCCATCGATTAAAAGCAGTCAATTAATTTGAAATGCATTGTGTTGCTGGCTTCACAATACTGAAAATTCAGTGCTACACACCACTGGATTTGAACCCAGGACTGTGTGTAGCAAAATTTACTGTTTATAAGATATTTAATAGACTGAGCTACTGGGTCACTGCTGCACCAAGTGTACTTGCAAGATACACATACAGGCTGTGACAATCATGTTCTACATCCATCAGTATGTGCAAGGCTTTATATGGATGTATTTCTTCACCAGGGTCTCAGTTGCACATGTATTTTGCTATTAATGCCTTAATGGGTGTCTTTCTACATGTTTCTGATAAAAGGGCACATTTACCTGCTATCACAGGCCTCACTTGCATCCATTATTATGTCTTTGGCTGTCTAGTGGTGTACTATTGCACCAGAGTCCCAGGTGGAGTCCCGTTTTTTTCCATTACTTGTTATTCAAGTTTGCATGGTGTGGCTCAGTGTACAGCTCTGCTGAAACATGCTTAATGACTGTAACTGGCAATTACTATGTTTCTTTTAAAGCACCTGGTTTAAGTAAGAGTTGCATGGTGTGGCAGGTTAATACCATGATCTGCAGGTATGATGGTCTCAGGTACGAAACATGGGACAGGTGTTTATTTTGTAAGAGTGTGTTAGAATTTTAAAGACACATATAATCAGTATAGCTCTATTTAGCTGAGCTTACCAAAGCTGCTAGATGCGGCACGCCGGGCAGCATCTTGCTAAGAAATATGAAGAAAAGAAAAATGGGGAGATAGGAAAGTGGTGAAATGGGGTGCAAGCAGGGGGGAAACATAGTGGAAGGCAGGTAGGGATGTGCAGGAAGGGTGCTGGAAAGAACCTTAGCTATCCATTTCGTGTACAGCAGCAACTGTGCACTTTGACAAAATTTATACATGGATTTGAACTCTCACCCCCAGAGAGATCGGTGAGGACAACATAACTGTGTTGTCAAGCCAGTTGGACCAAATTACATGTTCAATGGACACGTGGATGCAATGGAGTTATGTAGGGGGCATTTTTTTAGGACAGGTGTCTTTTTTTTTTTTTAAGTTGTGAGTGTAATGTTGGGGAAGAGACATAGGTACATGAGGGGGAGGTAAGTTGGGTAGGTAAGGATGCATTTGCAGACAGACAACACAAACATGACAGCAGATGGGGGTGGTGTGTGACACATGAGGGGGGTAAACACCTTGGATAAGGGAGGGTGTTGTGGAATCCAAGTCCCATATGCCTCCACAAGGCAGCAGTGTGACTCACATCCCCACTCATGGGACTGTTGGCACTGCTCCTTCACTGCCATGAGTGTGGCAGTGGTGGAAGCTGGGCATAAGGGCAAGGCTGCCCCAACAGGTCAGCCAGCATGCCCTTAATCTGGCACAGGTGGTGGTCAAACCCACTATAGACTATTCAGTGCACCAAGACCAGCAGCTTATCCTGGGTGACAACTCCCCCTCAGACACCGCTCCCAGAGGGGGGCCTGTCCCCGTCCCATGGGGTGGTACTACCCGATGCCACAGGTAGTGCAGGGGCAGCAATGGGGGCACTGCTGATCTTGGTCCCAGATATGCTGGGACCCAGTACCATGGTCGGTTGAGGCAAGGTAGAGGAATGAGCCGTAACTGACCTACCTTTACATACTGTGGTAATAAGGTATAGCAATAAGTTATAGTTAGTAATAACCAAACTATTGTTAGTATTAACAGAATGGGACATCATGTTAATTAATCCAAATACATATTAATGTATATTATGTGTAGCACAACATTAAATAAACTAACAGTCAGTATGGTAACAGCATGTCAGTAAGAATTAAAGCATATGGCCAACGAAACAATCAGTTTAACAAAATATGTTAATATTGAATCATAATAACACATAACAATAATAAATCACATTTTCCAAAATATAGTTAAACAAAATATGTTAATATTAAATCATAATAACACATAACAATAATAAACAAATGAAGATAAGGGGTGGGGAGAGAGAGAAAAACATTCCATTAGTGACATTGCACATTATATCCCTGAAAACACTGATAATATATACTCTACTGTGTAGTGCCAGTCTTGGGTACAATGACCACAATTCTCCTATAACAGACGTAGCACGCACATACCTCTCAAGCTGTTAACATGGGTCAGTATGGGCTGTGCAATAACAACTGCAGGTACACAACTACACAGAACAGTTTCACATAATGTGGACTTATGTAACTACCAAGATGTTCTGTAAGCAGATTTGGTAATACATTGCATTCCAGGTAGTCATTTCACTGATAATCCTGTGGCAGATGGATTGCACAGTGTTAATTACAGTACAAGAAATAATGACACTTGAGAGGCATGTTTGTGTACAGTACATAAACTAGACAGCCATCATGACTTAGTTGGCAGGCAGGGGAGTAGAACCCAATAGCTTTGACTGCAGGAGACATCTGCAAATAATGTAATATTTGACTGCAGCAGCTTAGTTCAGACATGTAGGGAATACAGCTATAGTGGAAATAGACAGATTTAATTAGGAATCAGCAATGCTGGTCAACACATTATCGATATTGCTTTTATATTTCTGTGATGTCCACACAATATCTGCTCATAACATGGGCCACCTCACCCATATACCTTTTGTTCCAGGATGGGGGGAAATGAGAGCATGTTATGTGACTGGTAATGGCCTGCAGACAGCCTTGACCCATACTATAGGTTTAACTACATATGTTACAGGACATTCTTTTTGCATTCTAGATCTATTACAGTGTTATAATTGACTGCACTGACAGTAGAACACACATGCACGGAATACATTTGTACTGCATATATTAAAACAAATTTGGTACTTAGGTATTATCGCAAACACATTTTTGCGGTAATGCTGGTTGCTTCTGTTTAGGTGAAGAAATAGTAATAAACTTTTATAAAGTTTAAGAACATGTTTTCTGTAATGTTTTTAAGTTTTAGGAATGTTTGCCATTCAAACCGCTGAGAAAATAAGTGTTGAAAATAGGTTTCCCGTTTTATCGCTAGCAACTCTTGTCAGTTAAGCATGTCCCATACTACTTCATATGCATTCCTTTTCTCGTGCCATCAAATGTTGTCAAAGCAATCCACATCTTCTCTGCTTTGTACGCAGAAAAGCATTACAACACCAACTAAACAATCCATATCTCTAGAGCCGTAACACATGCTAAAATCAATGCAATTAAAACAGACATTGCACTAAAAACAGAAGCATCAATACATAAAAGCAAAGCAGTACTGTCTACTTATAACAACGTTTACTAAGTATGTTTCATTTTTCCTAACAACCTTTCATTATATTGTTTGTAAAAGTTTAACCATTAAATACTTTACCTACATTAAATTGCAAGTGTCCCATTTACTCTATACTGTTTGAAAAACTTAAACCATTAAATACTTTACCTAAATTACTTTGTATGTGCCCCTTTTTTTTCTTTTCAACTAAAAACATTCAGTTAAAATAAGGTAAATGTGAAGAATAATCCTTCTGACTTGTGTCCCATTTCTTCTTTTAAGTAATAAGTCCAAAAATAACAAGGTAAAGCTGAAAAATAACTCTCTGGAAAGCTCCTCACATTGTACGTTAAGTCCCACAGTCCTTTCAGGCCACCATATGTACACATACAACCACTGTTATCACTGAATTAAACGCTCAATGTCTTTACACCACGCTACCCACAACTCTTAAAATTGTACATGCTAATCGTTTATAAAAAGCACCATCAATATCCCAGCACACTTTATAACAGTTTACCCTTCCCTCTTACACTTCATTTTTGTTATTAAAGTAAACATCAGAAACATATACCGTATCGCAAAATGTGGTTTCGATAATACATAAGTACCACAGATTTATATTAGAACCAGCAATGGTGGTTAACACTTTATAAGGATCCCTGATAAATTACTGTGAAGTCCACACACAATATCTGCCCATAGACTGGGCTACCTCACCCATATACATTTATTACCTGAAGTAGGAGGAACAGAGAGCATTATGTGACCGATACTGGCCTGGAGACAGCCTCGTACAGTACTATGAGTTATGCAATACAGTTTTCAGGCCATTAGATTTGCTGGTTATAGCAATTACAGTGTTACGCTTGACTGCAGCAACCTTACCATAGACAATCAATGCATACAGCTCTACTGCAATGGTTATGACAACACAATCCTGCTGTACACCATTTTGCTTACTGTTATTGGTAATGTTTATTATTTATTGAACTACAATAATTATTGTCAATGTATTGCACTACAGCTCTGCTTCCCATTTATTGCACTGCAGATTTTCTTGTGTATACTTTATTGCAGTAAATGCTTTACTCTTTCTTGCTTATTGCGTTATATTTAGCGTAATAAATTCGTACTTACCACACTCACGGCATAACATGGCCAGGCACCCAGCATGGGACTTGACATTGCGAGTCCTCTCAGCTGCAGCTGTTGGAAGAGAAGCACACAGTTATGCATACCAATTTTGCAGACATTCAACTTGCAAGTTGGTAAGACAGTGGAAAATATACTTACATATTTGTGGGGCATTCCCATCTCTTGCCTCTTGGACCCAAGTGTTCAAGGTTCTGCTCTTATGCCTTTTCAGGTCATCATAATGGTGATGGCACTGCTCATCTGTGCGGGGGATACCAGTAGCACTGGTGAGTTCTCTGGCCAACTGGTCACAGGCCTCTGCCTTACACTCAAAGCCCTGGAAGCTACACTGCATCAGCTTGGGTTCAAGTTTTTTTACCAGGAGCCCAACCATAACTCTGGACTCCTAAACACCCCATTTCTGCACCTGAAAGCATGCACCTTCACCAGCAAAACCTGCCATATCAACAGTCGATTAAACTACAATGAATGGTGCAGAATTCCAACTTATTGCACTTAATATAAGCTGTTTTCCCACCCTTACACATCACTGAGCAACATTCAAAAAAATCGCTGTGTTACTTAGCAGTGTACAAACCAGCTAGGCAGAGCTTACCAGCATGTGGTTTTAGTGAAGCTTAGCACCATGCAAACATCTGCAGCAGTTAGCATGTTTATGCAGTGCTTATCATGGTTGGGCAGTACTTACCACCATGCAGCAGTGCCATATTTCACAATTTTTTTATTACATTAAACAAAAATAGTACATTAAGTTACAGCCCTGCTTGCTATGGACTCGAACCCAGGATCTACTATACATAAGGCCATAATGCTACCCATTTTACTTAGATATTATGAAAACTAGTATACCTTCACATATACCACTAGGCTACCTGTTAGCGTTGCTGAGCACTGAGCAGTTCTGCCAAACATGCTTAAACACACCAATTAATAAATAATTAATTACATCCGTTTTCTATTTTTAGATGTCTGGCAGGTGTCGGCTATATGTATAAGCGCAGCTCAATTTTGCGATGCACCACCCAGCGCAGTGCGAATGACATTTCTAAAATAAAAAAAATAGTAAAAAAACACCAGACATTATGTATGGTAATTTATTACACCCAGTTTCAATTTTTAGGTATGAGGCAGGTGTCAGCTGTCTATATGTGAGCACAACCTGGCATTGATGTGCTCTGCGTCGTGCTGTTCAAACATGCAGAAAAAAATATATATATATAAAACCATAAAACTTAAATATTACACATTTAACACAATTCACAGCATTTTAGCAGTGGTGGGTTGCATTACAGGGAGCCTCACTCTGTACACAACATCTGACCAGGCATCCACAACCATGGGTAGCCTCTACACACCTCTCTACACTGATTCTACACTGATTCAATAGCCCTGTTCCTATTCTCTAACCTTGGCAGCACACCATCATTAGTATGCATGGTGTGCTGCTGAGGGGGTATGGTGGCCATGTACATGTTTACATTCTGCGTAGGCTCTACATGGTGCCTACACAGAGTTTATTAAACCTGGGGCATATTTCAACCACCATACCATCCTGCTGTCAAAACATTTGAACAAGTGATTCATGACTTGCATGTAAGTCAAAATAATATTTTTAAAATTTATAACTGCAATTTAAGTAAAAGGCAGATGACTGAATTAAATAATTTAAGGAATAATGAACAGATCATTGTAGTTAAAGCTAATAAGGGTGGTGCTGCTATTATTTGGGATTCATTAGATTATGGTAAAGAGTGGAGCGGGAGGAAACAGGAGATAGTTCAAGATTAAGAAACTAAGGGGGTTGGCCTTCCCTGAATGCTCTCTCTGTACTCAGTAGACTGAGCTGATGAGATGTGACAGGGAGAAGTGTCCAAAATAAATTTTACAGCAGGGGCGGGCAGTTCCAAAGCTAACAACTATAAGAATACAACATCTGGGTCAACAACACCTGGGTGGGAGGGACGGAAAAACAACCAGTGCACACTAAATACAGAGGACAAATATATAAATGCAATACAGTACAGTACAATCAAGTGCAAAAAAGTATACTTAGTTGGTATATCAGATGGTTATAGAATCCAACACAGCCAGGTAGTTAGCTCTGCTATAGCTCTACACAAATTCTCAGAATGTAAGTCTTTGTGCTAGAAGTATAACTGTGAAAATAAGCCTCAGGCAATCAAATAAACACAGAGGTGTTGGCCAATGGCTAAAACCTTAGATGGGCTGACTCCAAACAAAGCAAGACAACACCCACCTGAAACTATCTGCTTAGCCACTCTGAGAAACAAACAATGCACACAGAATACACAGGACAAATATATAAATACAGTACTTTCACCATGTTTTACCATGTTTAACTGCATGCAGACAAACTGTTTCTGGAAATCATCAAATACGCATTTATCTGACATATTTTAGCAACCCTTATTCCGCACCATCAATTTTTGTGAAGAATTTCAGCCCACATTCAGAGATTCATACAATGCGCCTAATACCAGAACTTTTTATTTTTTGAAAAGTAATTTCTGCAATCCATTTTTGCAAGTCAGACACTTTTATCTTTTGTCGTATCGATTTCCTCCATTCTTTCTATGAAGGAACACATTTCCCATAATTTAATAAATTGCCTTACAGTATGCTCTGCTGTTACTTTATCACCTCAACATCTTTTGTCAGACGCACCGACTTGTCATTACTTTGCATCATCACGTGAGAAAGACAATAATTCAGACATCTTTCTTGCATTATATATGCTATAAATTTCTATTGATTTTTTTCAGGGTTTTACTGCACATCCATTTAGAAAGATATTCATGCCCCACAGAGTCACAAGACTAATTTTTGATAGATCAGATAGCAAATGGATGCAAGAAAAAATAACATATTTATCTCTGTAAACCTTCATCACACTCCTAGGAATATAGCTAAAAGATACAGTTGTAATACTCATGCATATAAAAAGTCATAAATATCTGAGATGTGTTTGGAGTAATAACTTTTCTTCAAAAAATAACATGAATACAGGCCATAGCTCCATTTTATTTATGCTGAAAATCCAGCAGTAAGTCATCACTAATCAGGTAAATGAAATATATACAACAGCCTTTATAGAAGAATACTAAAATATAAAAATACACGCACAGCAGTTAGAACCAGTAGCTAAGCATGAGAAGTGTCTTTAATACAGATTTGGAAAGTAGTCTACACAGTTGCATACTTTTCTATTTTCTCAACTACTTTTGCAAAATTAATAGTGGAGGAGACTATAACAACAATCTACTGCAATCCTAGTGTCTTGGAAGTGCAAACTTAATGCATCAGAGAAAGATGCTGCTACTAATTGAGTTTGTTTTTCACAAGTACAAGCTCTATGCGTGCACATGCGTGAGCTTGTGTGTGAATGTCTATAGTCTGTGTATGTGTATGCATGCATATGAGTGCATCTTTATATGAGTTTGAGTATTGTGTGTGTGTGTGTGTGTGTGTGTGTGTGTGTGTGTGTGTGTGTGTGTGTGTGTGTGTGTGTGTGTGTATCCAAAGATACATATGCACATATGTTTATGTGTGTATAATAGGGTGCATTTTATTGCCAGTTTGCATATGTTTGTGTGTTTGTGTGAATATAATTTTATAGATCTGTAAATTTAAATATATATATATATATATATATATATATATATATATATATATATATTTATATATATGTGTGTGTGTGTGTGTGTGTTTGTGTTGTAAATGTGTGAGCATGTGTGTTGGTATAGGGCAGTGTTTTTTCGTTTTCTCTTTTGATATAATTTACCTGATTAACAAGGAGGCACTTGTGTGAGATGTCTTAAAAAAGGCATCCTTTTACAAGATATGACATTTACAGTTGATCTGCTCTATAAGCCTGCTTCCCTTCATGCTGGATCTAACTCTGTTCTTTGGCATTTGATGGCGTGCCTCCTTTTACGCTTTCCTTACTGCCTTGTGTCTAGCTTTTTGGCTTCATGTTTATTTAAAGAACATTTCCCATATGGCCTGTACCATATGAAAGTATTACAATAGGCTGTAAAATATCATCATAGGTTGGTACTAAGCTAACTGCTTTTGTGAGCCATTTTAAGCCTAGCCAATTATCCCTTGTGAGACTCAAACCCTGCACCTTGTGTTTGTAAGGCAAACACCCTCCCACCCCTGTTGTACATGTTGACATTATTACCGTTTTATCATTCTCTTCTTTTTCTGCTCATATTTCAGTTTGTTATGTCTGAACATAAAATAACATTGATTTTATTTTCTTCAGACCCCTTTCATACTAGATATTTAATTATTTTTATGGCAAACAAAATAAAGTTCAATCAATTGAAATAAAGTACACAAGCCAAAACATTCTCTTTTTTGTGCTTGTAACTCCACTCATTACTAAAGCATTTTCTGCAGCAATTTTACAATTTCTAATTGACTCGACTTCATTCCTCAAGAATCTCTTACCACCCGGAACATTTATGTTTAATTTTGTGGCTATGTGCCTTGCACACTGTAAGATATTTTTGTTCCTTATCGTGTTACCTACAACAATTTCTATACATCTTGTATTTTATCCTAAACCTGTTTGTCATAAAACATCTTTAATGTGCTAACATATATTCCCTCAGTATCCAAGTAATTTCCCATGACTCAACCCTTACTTCTTCATCTGTTGCTCCTGTCATGTGGTTTATTTTCTTGGGAGAAAAACATTACCCTGGATTCATTAACATCCTCAGCATGAGCCATGGAGCTTGTGCTAAAAAGGCCCAGGTCCTGTGATGTGGCACTTTGTTATTCAGAATAAATTAGTTTTAATGAAGAAAGACCTCTTTATGAACTAAGTTGCATGTCTCTGAGTCATGTTACCTACCACAAAGTGTTGATTAGTACTTCCATAGTTAGTAAAGTGATGGCCACTCAAAGTCGCTCTCACACACACAAACACAGAGTAACATACACATACTCACACACACACACACACGGTAATTTGTGGATGATTATACTTCAGTTGTTAAGGCCAGACATTCATTTTATACTTCATATCCTTTGGTAAATGTGTGCTAGTCAATACACTTACAAGGTTGGGAGGTATGTGTTGGGTCTCATCCTTCCCCCTTGTACATGACATCATGTTTCAGGATTACATAATGCCCAAGATCCTCAATATGTTTACAAACAACGCATGCGGCTCTGAATTATCAGTACGTGCAATGCTCAATGAGCCAATGCACTGGGCGCTTGTGGCAAGTATGGTTCAAATCTTTCCCTTATTCATTAATTGTATTAATTAACTTTAAATAGTCCCTGGCGTCTAATGGTTCTCACACCTTTATTTAATGTGCAGTCCATAATGACTATCCCTGGTGTCTAGTGCCCCCGACAACCCTCAAGCCTTGTAGTAGTATAAGGGCCATTAAGGCACGAGTCTTATGAAGTAATCCCTGGTGGCTAGTTGTCCCCTCCCAATACTGGCGACTATGCTCATTAGCATTAGCCTATGGGTGTATGTGCAGTTATGACAGTCACCTTAACCCTCATTCACGTGCAGTATACATCAAGCAGACTCACGTGCACATGCACACACACACACACACACACACACACACACACACACACACACACACACACACACACAC
>NC_056726.1:1537506016-1537538516 GCF_019279795.1 Protopterus annectens
ATTACTGACTGACTGACTGGAATATTCAATGATTTATCAGAAAAGCATTTTTATGATTGGCAGGACAAAAGTGCAAAGCAAACTGAGGGACAATATCTGGAATTAGGGGCAGTAGGGAGGTCGTGCCAGAAATTCTCTTTGCAGTACAACAGAACATTTTCCTGTTTACCATGTAAAACTACTTTATATATTCGTGGGGATAAAAAAAAAAGACAGTACAGTAGAGAGTCGATTATCTGAACTAATTTTCAAATAATCAAACATATAATTGAAGCTGATAAAAACACCTAAAATCTTGTTTTCTTTTGCACGCAGGAATGCACTTTTCACCCATTCAGTGATTCCAATGGACAATAAAGAATATTTTTCACATACGAGCTGGCTACAAGCTCAGAAAAACATGCTCAAACAAATACATACAAAGTTTACATATTCAGACTTTATGATTTTTCCTACTCAAAAACTTTGGAAGGCTGGTTGTGATAATTGATGTTTCTGATAATCGATGTTCAGACAACTGACTCCCTTCTGTACCTTTGCTTTTCAGTTGCTGTCATAAAAACAAGTATGCATTAAATATCCTGAGACAAAACTGAAAATCACAAACATTTTGAGTCATGTTTTAATGTTGCAAATGAAGTCTTTAAATGTTTGCACCTATTAATGGTGAATTCTCACACTTACATTTTTTTATATCTCTTTCTGAGTGTTGGACTTAAAATTTTCCATTTCTTTTGACTGAGTTTAGGACTTATTTATATATTTATTAGATTTATAGATGCTATTTTGAATTATTCAAGCAGTTTGGGATTAGTTTTAAATGGTGAAAATAAACAAATATTTTTCATGAGTGGTAGCCTCCCATTCCCCATGCAGGGGCTGCTGTCCTGTACTTAATGTAACTAGGGGTCTACTTAAAGTGATAGATAATCATTGTATCATGGCCAAAATCATTGACTATGTGTAATTCAATTATTAATTTCAAAATGCTAAATGCTAAATGGATGTTAAGGCTGTTGAATAACGCCTTGCTACTTAGGTCACCCCACATCACTTCCTTAGAATACAGGTGTACTAGGAGGGTGGAGAAGGGCTCCCAGTAAACGACTTGCAGAGAGGGGCTCCCAACAAACGACATGCATAGAGGGGCTCCCAACAAATGACTTGCATTTCATTCTGTAACATTCTCTTTTCTGCATTTTGCTAGTCACTGTAGTATTTTTCTGCCTGAATGTGGTCAGTAAAGAGTGTATCCATGAACTCATTTTCCATCAGTTCAAGTAGATTTGTAACTAGTTGCAGACAATGCACTCCAGGGAATGGCATGCCCCTGGATTCTCTATACCTTGCACAGCGTGCAAGATCAGTGCAGGAGCTCTAGCAGGCAATATGTCTGCTGTGCGATCCAGGAACAGCTTGCAGGAGCTTGCACAAGTGCTCCTACACTAATCCTGCACGGGTTGGGAGGGTGGCCTAATGGTTAAAGTGTTTGCCTTACAAACACAAGGTACAGGGTTTGAGTCTCACAAGGGATAATTGGCTAGGCTTGAAATGGCTCGCAAGGGCAGTTAGCTTAGTACTAACCTATGAAGTGTGGTTTCTATATCCTCTACAAATAAAGACTAAGCCCCTGTATGCAAATCACCCCATTTGTAGGAAAAATCTATGCAAATGAGGTGATTTTGCAATCCAGGAAGCTTGTAACTGGCCATGCAGGACTAGTGCAATCTGTATAAATGTACTCGGTTAGTAACCGAGTACATTTCTGTAAATTCCAAAACGGAGCTGTGACAGCTCTAAATACAGGCTGCATATCATGTAGTAAGCATGCCAATGGCCAAGTATAAGGCCATTGGCATTGCAAACAGTGAAAAAAATCAACATTTATTTATTTTAGCCGATCTCGGCTGTTTAAGCATAGGACAGCGGTGTGCAAATGGGATTGGGGGGAAAATAAAATAAACCTAAATGAAGCATTCTAACTAAAATCAATATTCTGCAATGCAAGTCAATGGCAGGCAGAAGACAACATGGGCAGTGAATAGTGGTTGCTAAGGGGGGAGGCTCAGTGTGAGACATGTAACTATGCATTAGCAGGCAATCCTATGCAAATGAGGGGAATGATAGTGAATCCCAATTTTCCCCAGCATGCTAGTCAGGTCCCAACAGTGTAAGATTAGGAATAGCTTGGTGCAAGCCTAGGGGTTAGCTGACATCATAGGGGGGTGTCAGGCATACTGTAAGTGGATTGGAGCCCTGTAGCTTGGGTTTGTTCCCAGCTTAGCACAGCTAAGCTAGCCGGTGTGTCTAAATCTGCCTAGCACTCTTTACATTGCCTAAGTGGGTGTGCACGCCGCGTACTGGGTTTTAAAGGAAGAAAAAGAAAGTTAAACCAGGAAATAGCAGCTCTGTGCACATCTGAGCACTCTGTTTGTGCGGTACACACACAGGCTTAAACAGGAAGGCAATAGGAAGGGAAAGCATCAGTAGGAAGGTAAACAAGGAGTACTAGCATAGCTGTCAGGTGAAATGTATCAGAATCAGCCAATTACAAAGGCAGCAGACCAGACCAGCCCAGAACACTACTATAAACTATGCAAACACCTCCCCCTCTGGTTTTTCCCACATTCTACACCACCAGTGTACACAAGCAGGGAACCTTTAACAAACAAACCTACAAAATGAGAGGGGCTGCAGCAGGCAAAATAGAACATGTGCAAGAGGCTGAGGGTGGTGACGATGGGAATGCTGCAGATCAACCCAAAGTGAGGAGACGGAGAAGAGTGTACAGACCCAGGGTAACCTACCAGGGGCTACATGAGCTGGAGATAGTGGAGTGCTATAGGGTGGACAGAGACTTCCTACAGAAAATTGATGAGCTGTGCAGGCCACACCTGACACACCAAACTGATCAAGGGGAAGCCATCCCAGTGGATACTAAGGTATGTGTCGGCTTAGGAATACTAGCCACAGGTACCTTCCAAAGCTCAACTGGGGATATCATGGGGATCTCACAGGCATCAGCATCCAGAGTATTCCACCAGTTCCTGGATGCCATGTCAGCACATGCTGGTGAGCACGTATATTCCCTCGACACCAGTGAGGTGTTGGCCAGCAATATAGGTTCATAGTTCATAGGTTTATAGTTTAGTACTAAGCTAACTGCCCTTGTGAGCCATTTTAAGCCTAGCCAATTATCCCTTGTGAGACTCAAACAGTGCACCTTATGTTTGTAAGGCAAACGCCTTAGCCATTGAGCCACCCTCCCACCAAATACCAGAATACCCTGAGGTAGTGGGTGCTATAGACTGCACGCAAGTATGCATCAAAGCACTACCTGGTAATCAGGGTAGTGTCTACCGCAGGGACATCCCATCCGTCAATTGCCAGGTCATATGTGATGCTCAGGGCATTATAATGAATGTGTGTGCTAGCTGTCCTGGAAGCTATCATGATTCCCACATATGACATCTGATGCAGCTGTACCAGAGATTTGCCAATGGGGACATCCCCTACGGTCACCTAGTGGGAGATGCTGGTTACAAACTGGAGCCGTAGCTGATGACACCCATCAGAAATACACACAAACCTGAACAAGAATGCCATAATGAGGCACACGCACAGACCAGACATATAATGCAGCGTGTGTTTAGGATGCTCAGGTCATGGTTTCGGTGTCTGGACACATCCAATGGAGCCTTGCAGTACTCACCAGCTACATGTACCCAAATTGTTATGGTATGTTCCATGCTACACAATATGATCCTGCAGAAACAGCTACAGCAGGAACAGCATAGGGAAGGGCCACACAGCCCCCCACCAATGCCAAGGCTTGCACAGACACAGAGTGACTCAGAAGAAGGACAACCTGAGACTGCCCCAGTAGGCAGATGGAGGCGTGCCCAGTATGCCAAGGCTGAGGCAAAGAGACAACACATAGCACATACACTGACACTGTAGGGACCCAGGGAATGACACCCCTCTCTGACTCACACATACAGTAAAAGGGATGCCAAACATGACACTACCTGTGCTCAACCATGTATAGGGAGTGTACTATGTGCATCCGATATAGACAGCCCTCCAGCACCATCCGCAATTCTGGCACACCCTCAAGGTAAGGCAATCAACCTACCAATTGCCAAATAGAGTAGAATGTGTCGTTATCTGTATCTGTGGTAAGGATGTGAGCATGCAAGGGAATTGGGTGGATGAATGTTATGGCAGCAGAAAATAGACACCCATAGTGGCACCATGACATCTGTAATGCATACTGGAGTCACCATAGTAGCCAGTACTACCCAGGGTAACAAAACCCACAGCAGAAAATGTGCTGGGTGACATGTGTGTCCATATGACTCACACATGCCAGTCTGGATGGTTCACATACCCAACAACAGTCTCAGCCAGCAGGACAGGTGTAGACAAACCCAAACAGAGTCTGTGCTATGGCCACATAATGATGGCTATGGTTAACCTCCCCCCCAGTCCTACACAGACAGACTACAGCAGGTCAGGCAGTGGGATGTTAGTTTTGAAGGGTAGGAAGTCAGACACTAATATGTAGGGCAACCAAAGCTACGATCTGTAGTACACTGGTATGCCTCTAGTAAGCATGATAGGTAAGAATACAGAATGAAATGGAGTACCTAACATACCAGTACAGTCATAGCAAATGTGTACAAGTGTCAGGTGTGCACCCCATGTAATAACAGTCGGGTGTGCCCCCCAATTCTGTGTAGAAATGTAGAAATAGACAGGTGTACCCCCACATCCTACATAATAATGTAATAACAGTCAGGTGTGCCATCCCCAATCCTATGTAGAAATGTAGAAATAGACCAGTGTGCCCCTCCATCCCATGTAGTAACATAATAACAGTCAGGTGTGCCCCCCAATCCTGTGTAGAAATGTAGAAATAGACAAGTGTGCCCCCCATCCTACATAGTACTGTAATAACAGTCAGGTGTGCCCCCCTAATCCTGTGCAAAAATGTAGAAATAGACAGGTGTGCCCCCCCATCCATCGTAGTAATGTAATAACAGTCAGGTGTGCCCCCCAGTCCTGTGTAGAAATGTAGAAATAGAGAGGTGTGCCCCCCCATCCTATATAGTAATGTAATATCAGCCAGGTGTGCCCCCCCCAATCATGTGTAGAAATGTAAAAATAGGCAGGTGTGCCCCCATCCTACGTAGTACTGTAATAACAGTCAGGTGCCCCCCACAATCCTGTGCAGAAATGTAGAAATAGACAGGTGTGCCCCCCCATCCTACGTAGTAATGTAATAACAGTCAGGTGTGGCCCCCCTAATCCTGTGTAGAAATGTAGAAATAGACAGGTGTGCCCTTATCCTACGTAGCAATGTAATAACAGTCAGGTGTGCCCCCCCAATCCTGTATAGAAATGTAAAAATAGACAGGTGTGCCCCCCATCCTACGTAGTAATGTAATAACAGTCAGGTGTGCCCCCCAATCCTGTGTAGAAATGTAGAAATAGACAGGTGTGCCCCCCATCCTACGTAGTAATGTAATAACAGTCAGGTGTGGCCCCCCCAATCCTGTGTAGAAATGTAGAAATAGACAGGTGTGCCCCCCCATCCTATGTAGTAATGTAATAACAGTCAGGTGTGCCCCTCCAATCCTGTGGAGAAATGTAGAAATAGACAGGTGTGCCCCCCCATCCTACATAGTAATGTAATAACAGTCGGGTGTGCCCCCCCCAAGTCTTGTGTAGAAATGTAGAAATAGACAGGTGTGCCCCCCCATCCTATGTAGTAATGTAATAACTGTCAGGTGTGGCCCTCCAATCCTGTGTAGAAATGTAGAAATAGACAGGTGTGCCCCCCCCCATCCTACGTAGTAATGTGATAACAGTCAGGTGTGCCCTCCCATTCTATGCAGAAATGTAATAACAGTCAATGCCAAATGTTCGATGGATACTCTGCAGAAACAGCATGCTACCTCTTGGTGTACAACACAAAGGTCAGCACTGCAGTACAAACTACCTGGACTCAATCTACACATTAAGTACATATGGGCATACTGGGCATGTTCACACACAGAAAAATGAAGGCAATGTCAGTCAACAAAATACTGAAAGGTCATACTGGGCATGCTCACACACTTAAACACGTGAAGGCCATGTCTGCAAACACCAGTGGACCAGACATATCTGGCAGTTGCAGTTGTTAGTGCAGACACGCATCAGTATGAACCACTCATGCATTGCACACACAGTGGATAGGAATACAGACATATATGTAAGGGCAACACACTATAATAAGTCAAAGGTAGATGTACATAGATGTGTGGAAGAGGGTGACTGTGACAAGGAGCCATCCAGGTCTGTCCCACCCAGCACACAGCCAAAGGGCCCCAAACACATGAGGTTCAGATGTCAGTGCAGATACTAGTCACTAGTATCTGTCAGCATTACAGACTATGTGGTGCGTGTGCTAGCTGTGCAACATAACTGTACAAGGAAGTAGTCATCTAGCAGCTGTATACACATACCTGTGAAATATCACCCTGTTTGTGCCCGTATGTGGCGTGTCAATCTCTAGATGAATGGGTTATGGCTCATGCACACACACTGCCTTCCCCATAGCCCTACTATGACAAACCTGCTGAGGTCATCCACTGTGAAATACACCTTTGGGAGAATTATAGCCCAGTAATTTCCATGGCATGTCCCATAACTGTGTACTACTGTAGTGTGATGAACTAGTTAGGTAGGAGTTCAAATCCTAGACATGGCAACTGTGTGTGTGTGTGTTTGTGTGTGTCTCTGTCTGTGTAGAGAGCAGTGCTTTTTATGGTAGTCACATTCCCTAAAATTGAAATGCTCTACTTTTGTAAGGCTGCTGATGTCACCCATCTAGAAATACATCTCTGGGAAGGTTGCATCCCAGCAATCTCCATAGCTCGTGCAATAACTGTGTACTGCTGTATTGTGATAACATAGTCAGGTAGGTGTTCTTATCCCAGGCTTAGCAACTGTGTGGGTGTGTCTGACTGACTCTGTCTGTGTAGAGAGCAATGCTTTTTAAGGTAGTCACACTCCATACAATTCTTATGCTCTACTTTGGCAAGGCTGCTGATGTCATCCACCTAGAAATACACCTCTGGGAAGATTGTAGCCCAGTAATCTCTGTAGTGCATGTCATAACTGCATACTGCTGTAGTGTGATACATTAGTTAGGTAAGAGTTCTAATCCCAGACATAGCAAGTGTTTGTCTGTGTAGAGCATGATGCTTTTTAGGGTAGTCACACTACATACAATTTGAATGCTATACTTTGGTAAGGCTGCAGATTTCATCCACCAAGAAATACACATCTGGACAAAATGCAATCTCCGTAGCGTGTGCCATAACTACATACTGCTGTAGTGTGGGATAGAACTCTGGTAGGGTTCTATTACCACCCAGGGTGGTTCTGGATGTTATGTGTGTGTTTCAATGCCTGGGTAAGGAACAATGCATTTTTGGCAAGTCACACTCAGTACATTTCAAATACCCTACTTTGGCAACCCTGCTGATGTCATTCCCTGTGAAATACACCTTTGGGGAAAGAGTTCTCCACTAATCCCCATGGTGCATCCTGTAACAGCTTCAGGCTGTAGTGTGATATAGACCTCTGTTAGGGGTTCTATACCCACACATGTTGGTTGTGGATGTTTTGTGTGTGTTTCAATGTCTGTGTAGGGAGCAGTGCATTTTAGCCTAGCCACACTCACTACAATTCGAATGCCCTACTTTGGCAATCCTGCTGATGTCATTCACTGTGAAATACACCTTTGGGGGAAGAGTTTTCTGTAATCCCTGCGGTGCATCCTTTTACAGCTTTATGCTGTAGTGTGATATAGACCTCTGTTAGGGGTTCTATACCCACACATGTCAATATTGGATGTTTTGTGTGTGTCAATGTCTGTGTAGGGAGCAGTGCATTTTAGCCTAGCCACACTCACTATAATTCAAATGCCCTACTTTGGCTATCCTGCTGATGTCATTCAATGTGAAATACATGTTTGGGGAAAGAGTACTCTAGTATTTGCCATGGCGAGTATTATAACTGTGTACTGCTATAGTGTAATAAAATAGTTAGGTAGGAGTTCTAATCCCAGACATAACGTGTGTGTGTGTGTGTGTGTGTGTGTGTGTGTGTGTGTGTGTGTGTGTGTGTGTGTGTGTGAGTGTGTGTGTGTTTGTAACTCATATCCTGTGTGGAGGTGGTTGTGAGTGTGTAACAAATGGGCCCAATGTGGAGTGGGTTTTGCAAATTTCTTATATGGTGGCCCTAGTATATATCACAATGTCCAACATACAGGGATAACAGATGTGAAATAGCCGAGAGGCTGGAGTTCAGATCCATACCCATACATGTGACATCAAGGCCAGGCAAACAAAGTTAGCAACCCTAGTATTAGCCAGAGAACACTCTCACCCCATGCCTCATACACACACACACTTGCCTAGTCAACAGCCACTATGTTGGCAGTACCCTGCATATTGCCCATGGATAGTAACTATGGAGTGATTGCAGTAACCTGCAGAGGGCATGGGACCCTGTCCATCTGTCCAATAGGCATGTACATGCAGACAGTGCACCTTCCTCATGTTCTCCACTGGACACCTGCAACACCTGTGGTGCCATCAAATGTGACCCAAAAGGACATATCATGCCTGAAAATATGCTCTGTATGGACAGATGCCACTGACACCAGGGAATGCTGTTAGCATACTATCAATGTAGGTGCAGAGTAAACCTGCTGTCCATTACCAGTTCCCGCCACATGAGGCCAGGGCTGGCACATCTGATAATAATCTGTATACACAAGGGCCAGACACCCCAGGTACAGTTCCACATGCCACTCTACATGCATGTGGGAGGTGTACACATCTCAGACACCGTCCATGTCATGGACTAAGGAACACATACATGGCAAGAAATGCACAGCATTGCCCACATGCAGTAGTCACCCAGGTGACTGGATAGTGAATACAACACCCACCTGGGTAGGCAAATCCAGAATCTAAACCCCTGAGTCACAATGTATACCATTGTCATGTGTCCTGATGCCAAGGTGTACCCATCACCTAGCCTTGTATAGCCATCTGGCACAGCTGACTACTACACACCCATGAATCAATGCACCCATGGATGTTAATACTGGCACCGTGTGTGTTTGTGTGTGTGTGTGTGTGTGTGTGTGCGTGTGTGCGTGTGTGCGTGTGTGTGTGTGTGTGTGTGTGTGTGTGTTTGTATGATGCGTATGTTCACATTTACACTCACTACAACCCCCAGTGGCATACTGAAGCATGCTGTCTGATGTCAGACACCTCCCCATACCCTTTGCCCATATAACCTCCATATGACCCCTGTGGTGCATGTGATACCTGCACAGTAATGTGTTGTGGCAATTTCACTAATGATGGGTTGTTTTCCTGGCCCTGCCAAGCATGTCAATGTGTGTGCGTCTCTGTGAGAATGTGGCTGTATTGACGCTGGCACATGTTCATGCAGACAGGCATATGTACTACACCTACTGCATAGCTACCATATCCCTGTTGCAGATGTCACTCACCATCACATATATGTTCTGAGGGTTCCACAATATGCAACCTATGTGGCACATCCATCAACTGCATAGAAATGTGATAGCCCTACATAGTCGGCAGTGGTTTGATACCCAGTGCTGGCAGGTGTGTGACACAAACATGCTTAAGATTTACTCTACCACCCCTCCCTGACTTGTCTTTGCCTCTGTCTGCCTCTCTCACTCTCTCTCTGGTGGATGTGGAGACCTACACCTGCTTTGCTTAGGCAGCATCATGTGTATTTTAAGTCATGCTCATGATCAGCTGATGGCCTCTGCACGAATTGCAGCCCTCCCTAGCTGATTGCATGTGGGACAGCTGTGGTAACATTCCCATAGCCAATTGCATGGAAACATACTTCAATATCTAGGAGCATCATGTTGGTGTTGGACCTTTTCATTCACTGTGAGTAGGAACTAGATCTGTTGTTTGGCAAACAGCATCTCAGATGGATTGGGGATTTACCTCTAACAACATACACTGTGGAAACAGGTTAACACAAAGGAGGGGGATGTGCCTGACCTGGCTACAGACTGTAAGTGCTGCTATACTGCATTTGGAATAATGTTGGTTTAACAGTGTGTGTGTGGATATGGCTGTCCTACATGTCTCAATACCTGCCATGTCAGTTCCATGTTTATGAGGAATCCCCATCTGCAGGGTCATCTGCAGACTGGGCAGTGTGTGGTCCCTTTGGTTTCATGCATTACCCACAGAGCATCTATCTGTGAACTGCGGAAGGTAGTGTAAGGATTGCAGTCTGTAGATGGTGAAAGTTGTGACAGCTACTGACTTCATATCCCTCATAGTACATATTTTGCAACAAACCCTGTTACAAGAGTAAATGTATGAGGTTATCACAGCAACATGTCAATATTGGCCCTGTGTATGTGCTTCCAGCCACAACTCTGTCATCCTTTGTACATATGCCATGCATTAAGAGGTGCATATGTGGTGTATACCATAATTAGTGTCATCATATCTGATAACAAGCCAGTGAGATATCAGACTGCTACACATGCTATGTACAGTAGGGGTTATATTTGATGACATAACCTGAACATCCTGTGGTTGTTTGTATATTACTGAGGTCTGTGTACTTATGGTGAATGTTGACAGTGGGTGTATTGTTAATATGTACTTTGGCTTGTGTACAGACTGTGGTAGATGTCATTGTTCTAGGTCCCATCCTATCTGATGTTACATGCTGCTACATATGTTACCATATTGGCTTACATGTTTGTAGTGCCATACACACACATGTCCTATACCACAGACAGGCATCAGACCGCACTGTGTAGTGGCCCAGTATACGTAGGGTTAGTCTGTGAGTGGCACATATGAGGATGGTGTTGAACAGATAGTCCATATACTGTAATATTATGCTAGCTTACCATATGTGGATGTGACTGTGTTCACATTGGTTGTGGTTATGCACTTTCACACAGGTGTATCTTACCCTGTGCTGTGGCATGCCTGTAGAGCCTGCTATATATGCAGGTACATGTGCATTGTCCCATAGGAAATGTAGGCCAGTGTTGAGCCAGTCTGCCTGTAGCCTGTACAGTGCATTGTTACATGCCTAGCAGCTTAGTATACTTACCCAGTGAGATATCATGTCCAGATACTTGCCAGATGTACTGCTGCCGGGTCTCCCTTAACAGTCATGTATGTCAGACAGAGCAGTGGGATGCTGTACAGACATATGTCAATATCTAGTGGGTAGTATGTGGACATGCCATCTCTGTACCAGTGGTTATTATGTGTCAGGACAGACCAGGGTGTGTGGATGCATAACCTATGGGGAAAATTTATACAGTCATTATGTGTTATACCCATCTACATGGCTGTTAACATCCATATTGTCAGGCTTGGTCTACATGTTTTGCACTAAAGGGTTCTGTGTATACTTCTAGACTGTACAGAGTGTGTCAGAATGCCCACATATATTGGCCAATATCTCTGCTGCAGTTCACAGGGGCATTACGTGCTAGCAGCGATACTGTACTATGATGTCCTTAGGATACCATAATACTTGGTGACTTTAATATAAACTGGATGTCTTGCACATCAGAACAGCCTTCTTCACACATAAACCTAGATAGTTTTATACAAAACATTACAGTCCCCACTAGAACCAATAAACATAATAATAATGACAGCATCCTAGATTGGATTCTTACAAACAGTCAAAACCAATCTTATATAGTAGGGACCCTCCCAGAAGATATAAGTGATCACTCACTCACCTTCTTAATCAGGTATAAGACTGATATCCCAAACCCAACCATATGTAAGAAAATAAGATGTAATAAAAATGCTAACACTGACAGCTTTCAAAAAGAACTTGTAGCTTGCGACTGGTCACCTTTGAAACACCTACCATTAGAAAATGCCATTAAATACTTTAACTCTAATTTTTTAACCATTCTAGACTACTAGGTCTAAACCAGCCCCTTGGCTCACCAAAACTACCAAACAAAAATTCCTCCATAGAAACAAGCTATGGGCTACCTGGCGTACAACCAAAAATCTGGCAGATCAACTAATATTTAGACAACTAAGAAATGAAACTAAAAACCATATTGTCAGATAAAAGAAACTATTACTGCCAACTCCAACAGATCCCCCAAAATAAACCTCAAAAATTCTGGTCAGGTATAAACAAACTTCTGCACCCAGGTCATTCAGTCACACCCACCCCCTCATGCTCCAATCTCCGTAGCTCCAACCAAATTGACAATCCTTTTAACACTTTCTTCACAGATACCATTCAATCTTTGGCCAATCAGCTATCTCCTGACACTGCATCTCCTTCCGATATTATCCCTAATAGCCACCCAATATTTCAATTCCAACCCGTTCCTACATCCTTTGTCTGCACCCTTAACAAGAAACTTAAACCCACCACCCTCTCTGCTTATCTATTACCTGGAGGATATCTGCAAAAAGCAGCCAAAGTTATAGCTTACCCCATATCCATCCTTATTAACAGATCTATTTCTGAAGGAACTATTCCATCTATTTGGAAAATCTCACATGTCACCCCCCTGCATAAAGGTGGTAATTCCAAAGATTTTTCCAACTATAGGCCTATAGCCATATTATCCCCTCTGGAAAAAATCATGGAGAAGTGCATTCATAAACAACTATTAAACCACCTCCTAGCAAACAACCTACTAGCTACCTGCCAGCATAGATTCAGACCATTTCACAGCACTTATTCTGCTCTTCTTTCCTTCACTGATGTCATTAATAAAAACCATAATAGCAACACTCTTTCCTCAGCCCTTTTCATTGATCTGTCAAAAGCCTTCGACATGGTCAACCACCAGCTACTCATAAACATACTTAGCAACTTCTCACTGGATCCACTTGCTATACAATGGTTCCAATCCTATCTAAATAACAGGCAACAGGCTGTACTATGGGAAAACAACTTGTCTTCCCACTTACCAATTGCCCTTGGAGTCCCTCAAGGCTCCATATTGGGTCCTCTCCTCTTTCCTATTTTTACTAACAACCTACACACTGTACTTCCTCAAGCCACCTGTATCCAATATGTGGATGACTTCACTCTAATATGCTCAGCCTCCTCACTTTCACAATTGCATTCCCTAACCCAAGACACGTTTAACACAGTAGAGAATTGGCTTCTTCAACGATGTCTTATCCTGAACCCAAAAACCCCAGAAATGCTACTGTTTACTTCCACCCGCAGAGCCCCCCCACTACATTTCACAGTCACATCTAGCAATGGTACAATCATAGCTCCCGACTCTACTACACAACTACTTGGAGTACTAATCGACAACCTCCTCACCTTTGAGCCACATATTAACAACACTATAAAAACAGTAAACAAAAAACTAGGTTCCCTCTATAGGATCAAACCCTTTCTTACCCCACTAGCCAGGACCACTATTGCCCAGACCCACCTTATCTCAACCCTACTATATGCAGCCTCTATCTATACCAAACTATGCAAAAGCAATCTGAACAAGCTGGCTAGCTCCTACAATAAAATTGCCAGATTTGCAACTGGCTCTACCTATAGAACCCATCATTGTAACAATCTTAATCAACTAGGGTGGTTAGAATTGCCAAATCTTATTCTATCAAACCAGCTAACTATTGCCTATAAAATACTGTTTCATCCTACATCTACTCCAATACTAACTAATCTAATCACCCCCTACAATAACCTGAAAACCCTGCGCTCTTCAAACAAATTAATGGTAAAGATATGTAAAACCAACAATCTGGCTGGAGACTCTCTATTCTCTAACACAGTGGGTAAAACCTGGAACTCCCTCCCTACTGATCTAACCTCCCTACCTTCTACTACCCTATTTAAATCCAAGCTCAAACCATACCTTAAATCGCACTGGCTATGCCCCTGTGCAAACCCAGACTAACTTCCTCCACTGTCTCCTGACCCTATTCTTCTCACTCACACAAACTAGTTATTCCTTTTTCTACTAACACCATTGTTTGTAAAACCTTCTTAAAGTTCAAATAGTGCTCAATTTTACTTACCTTATATTTTGTTGTATGTATATCCATACATTATTTGTTAGCTTAGAAGACTTTTTCCTTACTATTAAGCTAAAATGTATTTACTAGTATACTATTAGCTAAAATGTATTTAAAAGTAAAATTTGTTAAATCTTAGTAATGTACTTATGTTATTGTGATTCTATTCTGAAATGTGAAGCTTTTATCCCAGGGCCTCCAGTGACAATGGACATGTATCCAGTTGGACTAGCCCGGTCAAAAAATGTAGAATAAATAAATAAAAAAAATAAAAATGTCTGTCAGTAGCCAATGGCACACATGTGAAAAGCAGATGTGACCTCCCACACACACCATGTCTGTGAAGACAGTCCCTATTACATTAGCAATAGTCTACTAATATACTTGCTATACATACCTGACATCCCCATGCAATACAAAGTTGGGACTATAGGGGCTGAGGTAGGGCTACACTCTATGTTCAGGACATATGGTGAAAATATATGTACATATAATTATCCAGATATCTATGTATATAATTACGCATATACATATCGACATATATAGATGGGTATGTATATGTAGATAGATATACATATACACACCCAGATATATACATATACAGAGCAATATATGTTTACACATATACAGATAGTGATACATATGCACATATACGTATGGATATCTACAGATATATTGACAGTAGTAGGTATATCAGAATAGATATGTATGCACATATAGTTATAGATATCTACATCTATACCAACATAACTAGGCATATCTGTACACACATTATATGCATGCATATTTAGCTATATACACATATATCTATATATACATATAGGTATACCTATATATACACATATGTATATGTATATATATATATATATATATGTGTGTGTATATATATATATATATATATATATATAAATATTTATATATATATATATATATATATATATATATATATATATATATATACATATATATAGACATATGTACATACAAAGAGATATATACATGGCCATATATATGCAGCACTATACAGATGTGTATACAGACATATGTATGAGTATGCATGTGTATGTACATGTAGACATATATAGACCTATGATATGTATACAACCATATTCCTGTCATGAGTAATCGTCACAGTTGTTTATACCCTCCCACATGTATTTCACTGTATGTATCTGCTATGTGCACATTATGATAAAACAACATATGTGATGCAACAATCATATTAATAACAAGGACTACACAAGGTAGGAATTACAGGCAAATGTTCAATACTACTCAATATGTGTATTGACAGCTATATTGGTAAAATAACAGCAGTCTTCGTAGTGGTTAAGTGTTGTGACTTCAGTGTAAAGGGTCGTGGGTTCAAGTCCTGCAAGGGCTGTTCATTTTGTTGCTGGGCAGGGCAAGGGCTGTCGGATACATAGGTTCATAGGTTCATAGGTAGGTACTAGGCTATCTGCCCGAGGGCATTTATAAGCCTAGCCAGAGTGTGTCGGCTTTCGCCGCCCCATTGATTAATTAACTGAGCCTCTGTCAAGCAGAGACACTGAAGTGATTCCAGGGGTTGTATTTTCTGTTACCCATCCCCTTGTCAAGGCTTCTCTTGAAGAGTGTTAGTGAGGGGCTCTGCCTAATGTAGTTAGGAATTTTGTTCCAAAGCATGGGGAGTCTCTGTGACAGGAATCTATCCCTCCAGCATGTTCTATTTTTTGTTGTGGCGAGGTTTAGCTCACTAGAGCATGTGGCTCGCAGTGACTTGGATTTCTTTAGGTGGAGCATGTCCATCAATTCTGAGTTGGACATGGCTTTGTAAGTCAGGCACAGATCACCTGTGAGTAAGCGATATGTCACTGAGTGCAGCCAGAGTTTTTTCAGTCTGGCTGCATAGGACATATGTTTGAGGCCAGTAATCCTCTTGGTGAGGTGCTTTTGTGGTCTTTCCAGCTGTTGGAAGTGTCTTCTGAGGTACATCACAAATGGGGCATTGTACTCTATGATGGGCCTGATGACTGAAGAGTAGAGAGGCACTATAACCTCTTTATTTCTAGATGCGAACCCCCTAGTACTTAGATGGGCCGCATAGAAGGATTTCCTAACTACTTTGGCAATATGATTGTCAAAGGAGAGATTACTATTTACCTGGGTCCCCAGATCTCTTATTACCTCTTCTGTATTAAGGGGGCTGCAGCCTATGTGGTAATTCATGGGTGTTTTGTTTTTCCCAGATGGGATGACTATGCATTTTTTGGCATTTAGCTTGAGGTCATGACTTTGACACCAAGTGTCTGTCTCAGTAAGGCTTTTTTGAAGGATGTCTATGTCAGCCGGAGAGTCAGTTATGGCTCCCAGTTTGCAGTCATTGGCGAACTTGGTTAGCCATAGTCCTCCTGTGTTTGCCTGTAATTCTGAGAAATATATGCCAAACAGTAGGGGTCCCAGAACCGAGCCTTGCGGGACACCACTTGTGACTGGTTTAAAATCGGACCTGGAGCCCGGTATTTATACTGTGGGAGTTCTGTCTGTAAGCCAATTGGCAACCCATCTTGTGACGTATGGGTTTATGTTCAGGCTGGTGAGTTTTTCTATAATACCCAAGTATGAAATGGTGTTGAACACCTTGGCGAGATCAAGGTAGGCTGTGTGAACCACTTTTCCCTCATCTATGGCCTTGATGACTATCTTGAAGAAGTCAACCAGGTTTAGTAGGCATGATCTGCCCTTAACAAAGCCAAAATGGGTCAGGTCAAGTGTTTGGAGGTTCCCAATGTCCTTGTTAATGATTTCCATGATGATGCACTCCATAGCCTTGCAGACCAGGCTAGTCAGGCTTATGGGGCGATAGTTACCAGGGTCAGTTGTGGCCACTCCTTTGTGGAGTGGAATATCTGTTGCTATGCACCATTCTATGGGCATATAGCCTTTGGAGAGGCTGAGGTTGAACAGCGTGTTTAGGTGAGGGGTTAGTTCGTTCTGTAGTTCATGCAAGATGCAGCCTGTGAAACCATCTGGCCCCATTGATGCTGTGTTTTTGGCTTTTGAAAGGGCTGTTTTCACCTGTGCTTCTGTGATTTCTGGGACACTACACTTTTCCGGTATTGTTGTGGGCCCTTTTGAAGGTGAGAGGGAGGTGAAGTTTGCACTGAATCTATCTACCAGGATGTTGGCAATATCAGTAGGTTCAGTATATTTTGTGTTGTTTTGCACTAGCTCAGAGCATATCTGCGAGTTGCCACTTAGATTTTTGATGTAGCTGAAGAAGGCTTTGTGGTTATCTTTTGAATCCTTGGCTATTTTTCTTTCGATGTTAGCCTTGGATGATTTTATGAGGGACCTTAGTTTCTTACTGATACTGATCAGGGAAGTCTTTCCTTCTTGGGATTTGCTTTTTTTCTGAACTAGTTTCCTCCTTTTGTTTTGATAACCTGTTTATGGCAGGGGTCCACCAGACTGGTTTCCTTCTCTTAGAGGAGTGAGTCTTGGTTTTGCTAGGGAAGGCACTATCCATGCATCCTTGTAGGTGCTCATAGAATGCAATTGTAAAGGATTCTGCATCTTGGGCAGTGCTATCCTTTAGCGCGGGGGGCTGTGAAACTTATCACCTCTGCCTTAAGTAAGGTGAAGTTTGCTTTAGAAAAGTTTTTCACTGTGGTTTCCTTGGTTGGGGTGGTGGTGGGGTGTGGACATCCAGGGTTATTAGTTTATGGTCTGATCTAACCAGTGATGGGTTGACCTCCAGTATGGAACACTTTTCGGCCATGTTGGTGATTACCAGGTCCAATATGTTGTGGCCGCTGGTAGGGGAGTTTACCAGCTGATCCAGGGCATTTGAGTTGATAAATTCCAGGAACCGCTGAGCCTGGGAGTTTGTACTCAAGTAGTTTTCCCAGTTAATGGTAGGGTAATTGAAATCACCCAATATCAGGGTGTTCGGTAGGACCTTCATGTTTTCCAGTGTCTCCAGAAAGGCGGAGTGGTGGTCCTGGGTCATGGAGGGTGATCTGTAGCAGGCCACAATTTGCATTGCAGATTTGCCTGATGTTAGCTGCACATGGATGATCTCAGAGGTATCATGCTGCACCACTAACCTGGAGGTGTGGGTATCCTTGATGAATATGGATACACCCACTCCTTTTGTGTTTCTGTCCATGTTCTGTGGCCAAAATGTGTGGTATGAGTTATAGCCCAGTAGTGCTGGAGTGCTTTCTGGAGCCTTGAACCAGGTTTCAGTTACTGCACAGATGTCGACATTCTCCATACTTTAGAGTGCTTCGAGTGCATGCATTTTGAGATTTAAACTCCTAGCATTGAATAGCATAACCCTCATTTTTTTACTTGTGCTGTTTATGGAGGTGGGTTAGAATTTTGAGCCTTGCCTAAAAAAGACACTACGGGGGCAGCAAGGGCCTTGGCCAGTATTCAAAAGCCAAGTGGTTACAGGTGCAAGTCGTCTCTTGTGAAGCAACGTGGCTTGTCGAGCACACCAGGCTGAGAGACACTGGATCCCCTTTGAATGACACCAGAAGCTTAGCCAATTGTTGAAATTGATATTTTTTTCTGTATACTGAGGTATCATTCTTGGTGAGGGCATGATGCTACTCAGGGTCAGGGTCATACCCACCTGGGCTACATGATCAGAGAGCTCTTTCATGTCTCTTTTCATGTAGTCCATGGAGGTACGTCTCAGGTCATTCTCACCAACATAAACAATGACAGAGTCATATTTGTACTTGTTCTGGAGTGACCTGAGTGATTGTGTTATGTGGCAGATTTTGGCTCCCGACAGGCAGCTAACAGTAACCTTCTCCTTGTCCAGCCTAGCGAGTGGGGCGTCAGTGTGCCTGACTATCGAGTCACCTATTACTAGTGTGTTAGGTATGTTATTTCGCCTTAAGGGCTGTGATTGTGTGGCACATTGATTTTGTGTTTTATGTGTTGTCTGGTTTGTGATGGGAGGTGCAGGTTTTGTGGGTGTCAGCTATGGAGCTCTCTGATGCTTTTGCAGGTTTTCATTTAGAGCCTCCAAGTATGATTTTGTGTATTTATGTGTATTTTTTGCCATTGCTGGTTTAGTAGATCTTTGTGAGGCTGGAGGTGTAGTGCAAGTGTTAACCTTCTCCTCATGACTGTCTGTTCCAGTCTTGGGTGGTGAGACCTTAGCCTCCAGTTTGGCTGTATAATTGTATCTCTTGCATATGTTAGTGTTTTGTGGTAGGAGGAGAGGGCTGTCTGTGTACATGAGGCAGTTGTAACATTGCCTCTGGATACCCAGATTCACCAGCTGGACTGAAGAGTACACCTGAAGTTGCCCTTTGGTCATGCCTGAATAGTAGGATGAGCTGCTTAGTCGACTGGTTGGTTAGGGGTGGATAAAGAGCCTTGCACTGCTGGGCAGTCAAGTTTCGGGTATAATAATGCTTGCTATTAGGTCTGAGCAAGTGCTGGACTGTAGGATGCTTTTTGAGTGCTTAGGTTGAGATTTAGACTAGTTTCAAGTGAAAAACTGAAGAGGAGACTTAGTGGAGTCGGGAATAATTTAACCCTAGCTAACTGGTGCTGCCCAGAGCACAAAACCGTGCAAACACGGTTTTTAAACTACTAACGTCTGGGCTGGAACCACTCCTCCAGGAACAGATGGCTGCTCAAAGTTCCCCTCTCTCACAGGTGAACAGAGAAACTTCCCTCTATCCAAGTAAGGTATGGGTAACTCAGAAACTTATAACACAGCCCTGAATTCAGCACTAGCCTGAAAATTGGATTATACTAGCTTAGAAAGGCGGGAAACAAGAAAATTTTTTTTTTTTAAAAGATAAGGCAAAAACAGTAAAAAGTACACTTAAAACAGCTTTAAACGACTACAAGCGATCAGAAAAGGCAATCACACTTTAGTGTGTAGCCAACTTCAGTTAAACAATGTATTTAAACAAAAAATAACTTTTTAAAAGTGCAGGCAGTCAAATAAGTACAATATTTGAAAAAAACAAGCTTTTAAATCACAATAAGTGCTGGAAAATCAGTGTTTAGGCAGAAAACAGTTAGGTACAGCAAGAAAATATAGAAAACTGATAATCACTCTAAAGTCTCTCTTTTAAGCTAGAACGCTTGTATCAGTTTAAGGCTTTCTAGTGCTTTCCAGTAGGTTTGTTACAGGAAAGATGGGAAACAAGTGCAGATGTGGTCTTTTAAACCAGGAAAGTTGAAAGAGATGGACAACTTCCCGAATGATCAATAAACTACAATTCCTGGGCCAAGAACCACTCCTCTTGTGGTAGACATGCTACCTAGTACTTACCACTCCCACTGATAAGCTAGAAGGCTGCACTCCAACACAAAGGCTTGGGGGGCTCAGAAACTTACAAACAGTCCTGGATACAGCAAATCTTTACCTGGACCAGACTAGTTACGGGAAAGTTGGGGATCAAGCGCAAACACGGGCTTTAAAACCAGAAAGTTGAGAGAGATGGAAAAAACTGCCCAAATGGCCAATAAACTACAATTTCTGGGCCAGAACCACTCCTCTTGTGGTAGATAGGTACAGAGTGGTTAAGGTGGTTTTGAGCATCTTTAAGTGTGTTTGCATGGGTTTGCGTGAAGCTAAGCAGTGCTAAGCTATGGGTAAACATACAAGCATTTACACAGTGTAGGCAGCGCTTACCAGTGCGCAAATCAGCTTAGCTGTTATATTGCGGCAATGTTGATACTTGCTAAGCATAGCTTAGCCCTGGTAACCAAGACACACAACCCAGTCTGATAACCTATAATAAGTGTATGTAATGCCATGTAGAATACATGCACCTATGTGCTGTCATTACAGTAGCAAGGGGTGTGATTGTCATGTGCTGGACACAGACATATATGAGGCCTGTACAGCACTGTTATCCATGTGAATGTGTCACATACTGGTGTAGTAGCCCAGGGTATGTGTTGTCACACTGGCATGTAGTGTATCATGGCAGTACTACTGCTGACAGTGCTAACTTAGGCAAGATCAGAGTGCTTAATGTAGTACTGACAATAGGCACACCTGCGAGCATGGCTGGACACTGAGGCCTCCCTGTTCTATCCCTGATGTGTGAGCTGTGTCAGGGTATATACCCCTTACTGGTCTGTCAATGCACTCATGCTACTGCATAGCTACCTGCCAAGCTGATGACTGTCTGTCCCTGTACAGATGTGCAGATGGCAGGTATCCAGCTGGGATATGTACAGGAAACCAACGCTTGATTGATGCCCTACTACGCGTGTGGCATGCGCATGAGATGCATATCTCTGTAGTACCAATATTGGGGTATACTATGGGTTTTATAGCAGTCATGTGATTGTGGGTATGGCAGAGTGTCATTATGGGTTTCAGGAAGTACAATATCCAGTGGGGGATCTGGGTGCTGTGTATAATATTACACCAAGGTACACCAGGTATATGTCCCATGTACCATGTTATGGTTACCACTGTCACCATCAATCATACAGGTAACTGTTACCACAATCCATGCCAGTTATGCATGTGATGTGTGCAGCCTACCTGTAAAACATTGGAGACATGGTCAAGTTAGCTAGCAGCGATAGGCCCTGGTATCTTGGATGTGTGTCTGGCTATGTGTCTCTAAATGTGTATATGATGGTATGTCACACTACGTATCATCCAAATACACCCATTACATCCCCCATTAGCATACCGTACATGTCAGGGGATGTTCTGCATGTACCATGTAACCTGGGGCACACCTCACCCTAAATGCTGTGTGGTGTGTGCAATGTAAGCCACACACATCAGTATCACAACATAGCTAGGTAGGGTTCTAGTACCAGTGTTGGCAAGTAACAGTGTGCGTGTAAATCAGGTTGCATGGTATACACTCCTCAGGGGCCACCTGTCCATGTGGCACAAGCAATAACCAGTTTAGTAACCTGTGAAATGTGTTTGACTGTACCCCAGATATGTCACAGCCATGGTGCCAGCACAGTGACATACCCCGTTGTGCAATATGACTGCAGACCATCCTTGTGCTGACACATGTACACCTACAACACACATGGATAACATTATAGGGACAGCAATCAACCAGTGTTACTAACAGCTATAATGCATCATTGCTGGATGGCTACACTACCTGCCAAATATGCCTCACATTCTACTTCCTACAACATGTTACACTGCAGTACTGTGGTACACTGTTGTACAGTCACCTTGTGCATCAGAACCATATTAGCCTGTCCCTGCATCCATGGTATGCATGACAGGGATGGGGCACAGGTATCATCTAATGCACAGAGCATCCTAGTGGTGACACATGTACATCTACAACATAATTGGATAACATTATAGAGACCACAACCAACCAGTGTTACTAACAGCTATAAGGCATCATTACTGGATGGCTACACTACCTGCCAAATATGTCTCACACTCTACTCCCTACAGCATGTTACACTGCAGTACTGTGGTACACTGCTGTACAGTCACCATGTGCATCAGAACCATATCAGCCTCTCTCTGCATCGATGGTATGGATGACAGGGATGGGGCACAGATATCATCATATGCACAGGGTGTGGTGTTGGTTTGCCAGAGGCCGAGGGTGGGCCATAAATTTGACACCATATGTGTGGGTGAGGGGTGTACTCTGGGGAGCTGGCAGAGGTGATGTGGTGTGTGTAGGTATGGGGTTGCCTTAGGTGTGTTTGCATAGTGTGTGGGTATGCATGCACACAGTTCTGCCATGTGGCTACCCTACAAATGTGGTTACGGACAGCTGCAGAGCATACCTGGCAAGGTGTGCAGTTCACTGCCTCCAGCCACGGACATGTGGACTGTGCCTGCCAGGAGTTCTGTGGGCACGTCCAGGTACAGGCCTCAATGTGGAGCCTTTCTCCCCAGGCCTCTGCTGAAACCTGGCTTTGTTCCAAGTCGAACTTTCCCGGTTAACAAATGTTAAATAAATAAATAAAAATAAATAAAATAAAAATAAAATAAATGTGCTACTCTCACCTACTGATGACGTTTGTCTGCTGGTACAAGGTCCCTCTTGGGGCTGGCCAGGACCACGTGCATGTGGCCTGCTGTGGTGTGGTGTGGACAGCACCCTCCCATACTGCTGGGGCTGCTACCTACACTACAGGAGCTCCTTGGTGTCCTGGCACATCCACATTGACTACCAGCTGTTGGCATTGCTAGCCTATGTCCACACGGATGTCGCCACACTCCCACCACACGTTCAAGCATGGACAGACCATGGCTGATGAGGGCCATCATCTCACCAGACCATCTATCCATGAACTCAGTTAATCCACGGATGGCACCAGCCAGTTCATGAGCATTGTCATTTGAAGATGCAAGAGCAGCCCTCTGCAGCCTCAGGTCCTGTCTGTAGTAACATTCTATATGTACCTGTGCCACCATGACAGCCTGAAACATGCTTCTGCTGGTAGCAGCTATGTCACATCTGCCAGGGGTAGGATGTCTAGTGGCCCTACCACAAGCACCCTGGGACATCTGCCTATGTGGTGGCCTGCTGGACATCTGGCTATGCCTGCTGCAACCAGACACAGTAGGCATGGTTACCACACTTTCCTGTGCACTACCACTGAACACCAGCTGTCCCTCTGTTATGGCCACTGGTGATGGGGTGCGTATAGGCACTGAAACTGTGTGTATGGGTGGGTTAGCTAAAATGGGGGATGTCAAATGTTGGCACAGTGTTGGCCCCTCACAACCTCTCCTGTGCCACAACATTATTATCATCATCAGTGTCTGTATGGACAACTACAACAGATTGCATGCAGGAGGGACCCTGACCCACCTCAGCACCTGTGGGGAAAAAGAATAAATGAACTTTAAAACCTGTACTGCATTGCCTATCAGTACACACACACACACACACACACACACACACACACACACACACACACACACACACACACACACACACACACACACACACACACACACACACACCTCTGTAATACCTACTTGTCCGTGGCTTTACAGACAGTCCCACATATATGTCCATGTGTTACTCCTTCCTGCATCACACTTGTTAACATACACACATTGATGCCACTCATTAACATCACAGTCCTCTAAATGCCCACACAAGAGGCCACAACACAAGGCCTGTTGCTACTTTACCTGCCTGACCTGTGTGTAGTGGATTTACATGGCCTCACTGCTGTCATTTGGTATGCACCCTCTGTATGCCCAGAAATTATGTGCATGGCCCCTATATGTGTGGGCTACTATGTTGTATCCATAATACCTCCCACTGGTGTGTCATGTGCATGTAATGCTCAGTACATGCACGATATGCTGCTCTGTCAGCCCATCAAGTGACAACTGTAATATTTGGATACACTCCCTGGTGTTGACTAGAACTTCCCCCAATGCATCTGTAGAGCTGCATACATGGGTTGTAGGTGACCTCTCTGCTGACTGCGATAGTAAGTGTGTACCTGGAGTCTACCTTCCCTCTGGATGCCTGCTCCATGCTACAGACCATATTATGCTATTTGCTGTCCTGTGATTACACACATGACAGGTATCCCTGGTGTGTAATGTGGCAGTTCATGTGGTCCCAAAGGGAGGTACAGCCATATGAACACCCCACAATCACACATGTGCATACATGGTCACACATGCAAAAACATACATGCATCCTACATGCATCTACCTCCCTCCACTTCACCAGTGACCCTGCAGGCAAACTAACTAACCACCAGGATGCACACACAAACACACACACACACACACACACACACACACACACACACATACACACACACACACACACACACACACACATGAGGTTGCACAATGATAGTACACACAGTCCATCTAATATTACCCATATGTCAACATGCAGAACATATGGTACAGAACAGCATGCAGTTCAGCTATAGTAAATCCATGCTAACAACAGCATACATGTGAGTGATGCATGTGCTGTGTCACTAGGTGATGCTCCTTCCCCTGGATGCCACTGCACCCATGTACACAGTATTGCTGTGTGCCTATTCTGCACTCTGCCATGTACTGTGCACCACAACTCATAGGTGTAAAACCCATGGTGAACTGTGTAGTACTGTGTCAGTTATGTCAACTTTATTTCTCACAGCCCCTATGTTTTTCAGCAACACATACCTGGGATGATATGTGGACAGTTGTTATTGGTGAATGCCTGATGCCTGATTTACAGCTGTCAACATCAACAGACCATGTATGACCACTGAAATACTCTTACACTGACAACCATCAGAGCATACCATGGCTATGGGGGTGTACACACTTTTATTGATTTTACACACACATCCTTGATATGCAATGGGACCACATCACCGCATATCTTAGCAGTACACGAGCCCGGTATGTGACATATGTCCTGTACTTTCACATGCAGTATCTACAGATTGTGTTAGGTGTGCAGCTGCTGACCGCAATGCATACACACTATGTGGGCATATGTGTGCACACCCTTATCATGATGGTTTATCACACCTCATGTTGTGTGTACTACAGCAGTCACTGCTCCTAGCAGGGGTATACCAGCGTGGGCCATCTGCATTTGCCAGTGTATGTTCAGTCTGCCCTACACATGTCCCCCTATTCTGCATGATTGCAAGGTCTATTCATGTGCACATCCCATGGTGTTCACACACTGCCATCACTATTGCTGTGTGGGTAGGGTTATGGCTGCTACAGGTCCTGAACCTGACTATGTGCAGATAGAGCCATTTCTACAATCCATAGGATCCCTGCTGCAGCGCACTGGTGCACCATGCTGAGATCCCTCCTCATTCAGCTTTCATTCAGATGCATGACAAGTAAGGCCTACACATGTGTGTCACTTTGCAGTTTCCCATACACTGAACACCACATGTTGCAGCCTAGACCCAGGTGATAATGTGGACTACTGTAATGCCTTATGCCATAGTGTATCTCTGCAGCAGTTGCTCTTGTCCTACAGGTATATACACTGGTGTTGCACTGTAAATGGGTGTTGTTCAGAACATGTCACTACTGTAGGGCATGCCTACCAGCAGTTTGTTACTCCCTGTGGACACATTCCACAATGACAGGATGCTAGTTATCATGCAGGTGTCTGACATACACTTCCAATACCCCATCATGGTCACCCCTGTGAGACCGTGCATTTCACAGCAACAACACATGCACATGTATAGCATGCATTCAGGGTAGGTGTGTTAGATATGTGCATGGAATATACCATCACCATTACATGCCCGGTGTGTTGGCAAGCATCTACATAAAACATACTCACCAGCTACAGGCTGCTGCCTTGTTATTATCCTGGAGGGACCTACATAAGAGGGTGAGAGATGCAATGTCAGTGGCCACACCTGTGGCACTGCTACAGGCTGGGTGCAGTTTTACCATTCAACAATGGTACATTCCCATGATACTACCACATCTGTACATCTGTTTATCACTACAGTGCAGCAACACACTATATCTATGACATGTTAGATATGCATGATCTACCTGTACCAATGTGGATTTTTACACAACAGTGATCTACTAATGTGCCCTATGTCCTTACCAGCATGCTCCTTGGCTGGTGTGTGGGTGACACCCACCTCCATGAAGGGGTCCAGTGGTTGTTGATGGTCCGGATGGGCAGGTGCCATGAGGCTGGCCAAGATCTCCTCCACACACGTCAGGGGGGATGGATGGCATGCCCCCCCCCCCGTGGCGAGGTGGTTCTTCCAGACTGCAGCAGCACACCGATGGGCATTGCAAAGCAGGTCAGTACAATGATGCTGGACCTGCTCATAACTGTGGTTGTACAGTCCGACATCATTGACCCTGTGGACTAGGTCATTCCACAGGGCGGTCCACTCCTGCTGCTCATGTGTGTGTCTGCCAAACAGCAGTGGATATTGCTGGATCATGTGTGCTATCAACACGTCATTCTCAGCATTGGAATAGGTGGGCAACCGTGCATGTGCCATCTTGGCTGAAAGACATAAAGATGGAAAGAGGTCTGAGCAACTCATACAGCAAGGTTACCACAGTTCATAATACACATCTCTGTCACCCCCCACCATATCAGCTTCAACAGACTGCACACACAACTCATTATGAATGGCTACAGCTTAAAAACCATTTGGGCAGATATTGTATTGCACCAGCCATTCTGCTATGTGATTGTAGCCATGTCCCCTGTCTGGACACTATCATTGCTGGCCTATTACAGACTATTCACCTGCATGCCATTGTCAGGGCCACTATGGTTACATATATGCCAGTGGTATGGCTGCTCTGAGATTGCTGCACATCTGACAGTCTGTATTATTGGGAATATCTATGCATGCTGTTGGACATGTACCGGGATTGTGTAGACTATTACTACCAACAAATGTTCTATAACAGTGACACAATAACATGTATATGTTCTATTGGCCAACAGATCCACCTCTCCACACCCATCTGCCCATGAAACCTGGCCACATCATATGTGTCCCAACCGGGGGCTTCCTTATGTAATGTTACAGCAATACCATCAGGTGGAACCACCCAGGGGATGTTGTCCCCCCAGGGCACACACAGACATGTTCCTGTCCCCTGAACTCAGGTCTAGGGTCTGTTCCATACCAGGCTCCACAGACACATGAGGGATGTGCTACATCAGTCTAAGGCACCCAGTACACATTCACAGGGACAACATGCTCCTCCTGCTCAGCCTCCAGATCAGGCAGCTTCAGGACATGGATTGTTGTTGTGAGTAGCAGTGGGTGGGAGGCTTGTTCCCATTGTGCCCGTATTGGGGACCATGGGGCATCCACATCAAAGACCACACACACCATCCACGGTGTTTACCCACCACGTGTCACATACCACCCCTGTAGACTGTCCTCTATATCAGCCAATCTGGACCACCTCCACATGTGTACCTGCCATACGTCCCCATATTCCCATTGCATACTTCACAGATGGGGGCAAGTGATTAAGGCACTTTAAAGCAGTTGTAAGTGGTTTTGCTTGGGTTTGCACAGAGGTAAGCACTGCTAACTTCCGGTTACAGTTTCTTATACTCAGTTAGCATTAAATTGCTTAACCTGTGTAGACATTGCTTACCCCCATGCAAACCCACTTACTGCTGCTTAAAAGTGCTTACTGCCACTTACCCCCATACTAATTTCTTTAAAAGAAAAGAAAAAGGGGTTGATAGGAAAGTGGTGAAAAATGGGGCACAAAGAGGGAAAGACAGTAGGGAAAATAGCCAGGGATGTGCAGGAAGGGTGTAGGGAAGGTCCATAGCTGCCCATTTTTTCTACAGCAACAGCTGTGCACATACACTGCATTTGTAGGTAGATTCGGACACTCAAACCCCTGGGAGAGGTGTGAGGACAACAATAATAAGTTGTGATGCCAATTAGACTGGATTACATGTGTCCAGTGGACATGTGTGTGAAATGGGCAGCTATGTATGGGATGATATTTTTTTGTGGGAATAGATTACCTATTTTTTTTTTAGGTCAGAGTGGGATGTTGTAGAGGGGTAGTAGGTATATTTGGGGAGGTAGGGTGGGTAGGTTAACAGATAAGACAAACAAGACACATACAGGGGCAATACATGACACATGTGGGGGGTAAACGACTTGATGGAGAGGGGTGTTGGGATATCGAAAGCCCACAAGCCCCCTAGTGGTAACAGTGGGACTGAGGTCCCCACCCATGGGCAGTCACCACTGCACCTTCACAGCCCCGCAGGTGGCTGTGCTAGGGTCTGAGTCTCAGAGCCAGCGTGACTCTCTAATCACAACACACAGACCTCGAGCTGGCGTAGAACATTACCAAACTGCTCGTTGATTGCTGTATGCACCACGACCCCAACCTGGTGATGGGTGAAAGGTGCTTGTCTGCGCTCACTCTCGGGGGGGGGTGAGCCCCATCCCCTGAGGTGGTTCCACCCGAAGGTGGTGCAGAACCAATGGACAGGGAGGTCCCGGGCTGGGCCCCAGACATGCTGGTGCCCATTGCCACGGCCAGCTGAGGTGGGACAGGTGGGTCCACTGGGACCGGCCTTCCCAAGCATGCTATAGTGTTTAGATTATATCATCATTTGTGGGTTAGTAATAGTCAACACATTCCAGAGTTAGGTATAACAGCTTGCATAGATATTCCACTTAACCCAAACACCAGATACGGAACAGTTGAATAGCAAACAGAACACATGCATATATGGGACCACAGTGGTAATAAGAACAGCATGCAGGTACATTGATGACACCATGCCACCAATGTTGGAATTATTTAATATATCACATGCATAGGAACCATGAAAATATTTATCAAACAAATGGACATTCTCAGAGTCATTACATACCAGTTGGGGTGGGTATGTTGATTATTGTTGGAGATATGGTGGGGGGAGAGAAATATGTCAATTAACAACTAGTATATTCCTGTAGCCCACCTTACCTAGTCAGTGCTAGGTGTACTTTACAAGTCTTACTACACTACCCTATAGCTGTAATTTGGTCAGTGATATGGTTATCATTATCATTACACATGAACCAGATTTACCTGCAGTATACACCTCTTACCTGGCATACCTGTGGAGGGAATGTTTGTTAACACTAACTGTTTCTACACATACTCCCAGATTCTGGGTTGTTGTTTTCCACATAGCTATCCAACTCTTTATGCACAAACTCTTTCTTGCATTGACCACATGCTGGTGTGCCGGGACATATCTAGAATATTGCCCTCTTCCACCTTTAGTGAACTGACACACACATATACATGCTTTCCTACACAGGTTGTATGATGTAGCACAGTGTGGGTGACAGTGACCAGTGATACTTTATTATTCAGAGAAACTGCAACACTCACAATTCCCTACAATACCCGAGTGAACAGTACCAGTACAGGTTATAATGGTCTGTATTTCTCAGCACAGTGTTCATATCAAATGTACCTATGGGAGCAATGTTTGTTAGCACTACCTGACTGTTGCCACACAAAGTTGTGGATTACACATTGGTATTATGCACATACATCTCACTCTGTTACTGTACACACTCTGGTCACAGCTTGACAACGTGGGAGTGTAGATAGGACATACTTGAAATATTACTCTCCTAACAGTTTCAGGGGTTGCTACAGTGACAGGTGTGTTCTCATGATGTTTGACAATCATTTGTATTCCCTGTTTGCTGGCTACATATGTGGAATCATCCCACAGACTTACCAGGGGGACAGGCAGCAGATATGGGCACATATACTGGACATTCTGGCCTCGTGTGTACAGTTGAGGGGTATGAGTCTGTATGCAGTCTAATTCCACTCCCAGGATTCAGACCATGGCGGTGTCTGCTACAACTTAAACACTGTCCATCACAGTTGTGTCTGCTATATAGATATTGCTGTATATCTCCAATCTGCTTTCTGTCTCAGTCCTCTGTGCTTATGCATTCTGACCTTGTATACAGATTTCCTAGGCCGTTATATGTTGAAGGACAGTGTGGGTGATAGTGATGTGTAATACCTCATTATTCAGAGCAAATGCATATCATTCTTGTATTTCTGGCCACAGTGTTGGTATCTGACAAACCTGTGGGAGGAACGTTTATTAGCACTACCTGAATGTTCCCACACACAGTACCAGATCCCACATTACTATCATGCACATGCATCTCACTCTGTTACTGTACACACTCTGACCACAGCTTTACAAAATGGGGTATAAATGGGACATACATGGATTGTTAGTCACAGAAGGTATTGGGGAGTTCCTTGTGTGCCAGCATTGTTCTCAGCTGTGTGTCAATCAGTTGTATTTCCTGTTAGCTGCCTATATGTCTGGGATCATCCCACTGATTTCCCATGGGGACAGTCTGACAGGCAATAGATATGGGCCACATTAATAGACATTCTAAACATATCTGTACAATTGTGGGGTATGATTCTATATGCAGACTACCACCACTGGCAGGATTTGAATCGCATCTGTGTGTGCTAAAAGAACATCAGTTCACACCTCAGTTGCATGTGCTATTCAGTTTTTGTTGTCTGCATTTTCCCTGTTTACTCTCTATGTGTCTCTCAGTTGTACTGACTGACCTCTGGGAATTACACCTGTCATATACAGGCATTCCTATACATTCAATTTATGGTGCACAGTGTGGGTAACAGTGGTTAATACAACAGTACTATTACATGATTGCAAATCTACATTACCATATGATACCAGAATATACACATGCAGTCCAGCAGTTAGACCTGTTTTGTCAGGATATTACACTTTTATTGGCATACAAACAATATGAGACTCTTCCTGCCATATTCTCTAGTGTATGCAGTACTTGCCTTGAACAATACAGGTTTTATACAGGCAATTAATTTACTACTACTTTTAGTTTTATTTCCTATGATAGTAAATGCATGAGTATTACTGACCTGTGTCGTGTCGCAACCTCGCCAGGTGACAGATGTGGGCCTCCTGGTTCGCGGCCCACTTCATTGCAGCTGTAGGGTACATAAGAGGAATATTTAGCCATACCTATCCATGATATACATGAGCTGGCAATTATTACACACATTCTGGGGTGATGCTTACACATAGCTGGAACATCCCCTGCTGCTCTAGCCTCTTGGAGCCACTGCTCCAAGAGGTCCCCCTTATGCCACTTCACTTCAGCACATTGGTGCCTGACCTGCTCACCAGTATGGGGTATGCCAGTGGCACTGGCGAGGTCATTGTCGAGATGGTCCCAGGCCTCCGCCTTATATTGGGAGCCCTGGTACTGGCCCTGTAGCAGTTTCTGAGCATGGTCTTTGACAAGGAGCCCTGCCATGACCTTGGACTCCTGGATGCACCAGCACTGCCCCCGAAAGCGCATGCCTTCTCCACTTACTGCCATAGCACCTGCAAGGGGAAGTTACAATCAATTATGAGATGTATTTTTGCTTCTTGGGTTTAAGTAGGTCCGATTTCCCACACTTTTCCATGATGGCCGGTTTTGAAATGTCTAAGCTATGGGCAAACCTGCTTACCTAAGGTTGGCATTGTTTAAAGGGGTATACCACTGGGCACAATGAGTTAGCTGGTCTCCATATTGCTTACACCTCTTATACTGGCCTATGCAATGCTTAGCGTTGCTTACATTGCACTTTGCATTATATTTCCTTTTTGGCATTGATTTCTTATTTTATTACATCTTATATATCTGCCTAGTATCCATGATTAATGTGTACGTACACTCTATGTGGTGCTTGTGTTTTATTGGGGACTTCAACAATCTGTTACAATTACACCTCACTTCTGGGTTTACTGCTGTACTCCAATTCACATATTTATGTTATGTAGTGGGTTATGGTACATATGACTGTATACTGATTCCTTTCA